>NW_028327171.1:140741563-140846563 GCF_987537825.1 Furipterus horrens
AACTGCTATGATCACATCACTTCTGGCCCAGAGCAAACATCTAAGAAAGACAGTATGTTGAAATGGAAAGGAAACTGAAAAGGAGAGAAGAGAACCCAACACCATCCTTGGCTGCAAGGACTATGTCACTGTGGGAAAATAACTCCCCCTTCCTGAAACGCCGTTTCCTCATTATAAAGTGAGGAGCTTTGACAACATGATTTTTAAAAATTCCTTCTCACTCTAAGGTTTCTCTGATTTTGTAATTTAATTTGTCCTATTTGGAAGAAAACAAGTCTCCATTGTTCTGTTCTGGCTATGTTCTCCTTTGGAAGAAAAATAATAATACAATAGAATCATGTGTGTTTCATAAAACTTGTTACCTCAGAAGGCTTTATAGAGTTAGCAAATGTCACTATCAAGTTAAACAAATGGCAGCCAAGGGAGAAATGAGTAAGGAACACAGGGAAAGCCTAGAGGTTTTAAATGAAATTTCAAGTGAGACGTGAGATTTGAAGAGACAGCTGGAGCAAAGAAGTCCCTCTGACAAGGATGAGGGGGGGTTGGGGTCAAAGTACTGATGGGGGAAACACAGAGGTAAAATGGGCCAAAATTTGGGAAACTTTAAGAAATTTCTGACTTTAAGCAGTACAATGTAATGGAGTAGTTTAATTTAAGAGAAGGAAAACAATCATAATTCAGAAAAAGAGATGGCAAAAGAGCCCCTTAAGGGGGTGTGGGGGTGAACTACGGTGGTGACGTGAGTGGTGTGAATGATAATCCCACACTTTCAGACAACTGTGAGCATTTAGGGGCATCAGAGAAGAAATAAATGTCGCTGGAATCCAAGCTTCTGGCTATGGTGACATGGATTTTTACATTCTTGTTGCTCCTTCTTGAATCAAAATCAAGTCAAACTCCCTAAACTCCTAAGATGCTGACCAGAAAAACACATTTTTTGCAAAATTTAATTGAAGGGCTTATACTTATTTGTTTTAGATAGCAGTTGGTTGGGTTCTTCCCAATTTTTTATTGGTTATTCTCTACCTGCTTCGGTTTGTGTTTTTGTTTCTGGGCAAAACATTATGAGAGAAGCTGGTACAGTGACCTCAAGTCACTCTTTCATCTTCCCTTTGAATGTCGAAATGATGCGCAGATACCCTGGGGTAAGGTGGGAAATCCTATTCCACACGGGATAGAGCCATAAACTCTTATGGAATGTCATTGTCACGGGCAAATTCAGATATTATTTCAATAAACTCCTTTGAGCTACATAATCTATGAGTTTATGAAAAGACCCTCAGGTTTATTTGGTGGACTATAAATAATCTATATGCTCTTTCAAACAAGAAATTCAAATGGCAATGCAAAGGCATTAAGCTTTCCCCTCAAGTTACATTAGGAGTGGATCCGTTTGCTGCCAATGTAGCCTCCTGATACAATAGCAGGGGTTGGATCAGTTCCTAATGTAACTCTGAGAGAATAACAACTGCCTCTGGATTTCCCACA
Source organism: Furipterus horrens (assembly GCF_987537825.1). Classification (NCBI taxonomy): domain Eukaryota; kingdom Metazoa; phylum Chordata; class Mammalia; order Chiroptera; family Furipteridae; genus Furipterus; species Furipterus horrens. Next base: position 140,743,052 of record NW_028327171.1, read on the forward strand.
GCCTCTGAATTAGTGGTGGGTGAACCAGGGTTCAGAAGCACACAAATAAGCTGAGGCTATTTCTATTTCTAGCCACCATGTCAAAGGAAGCAAGTGAGTTTCACTTGTTTCCCCTTCTCTATAAAGAACTATTCACAGCCTCCTCCAACTCCCTTTGCTACTGAACACCTTGGGTTTTATTCCGGCCGATACTACACCTCCACACACCTTTCACTGCCTCTCTTGATACCTCCACCTCCCTTCCCTCTCCCATTCTCTCTCTCTGTCCTCCCTCTCTATTTCCTTGCTCACACCAACCTTTAGATTCTAGCAAATTGAATAATGAGCAACAGAACCTGCTATTTTTCCTTTCCCGCTAGAATGCAAGAAATCTTTTATCCTCTTGAGGTGTATTTTATGTATTCTGAGACACACTGCATGCCCCCTCAGTCTAAGATCTCATTCAAAACCCAGTCCAGATTCAGAGGAGATGCTACATTGAAAATGTTCTCTGATGGCATAACTTTTCTGAAACCCTAATCTGACTTCTTTATCTTTTCTTTTTCAACTTAGTCTAGCCCATGGTTTACATTAGCACTGAGTGAAGCAAATGAATGAATAAACTGAATGGGTGTTTGGGGGTAGTTTGAGTGTAACAACATAAATACATTTACATATAATTTTTGGATAACATCTGAATATAAATGATAAGCACTTAAAAATTCAACAATAAAGTTAATTATAAGCAAAAAGAAAACACTTGGGGCTAAAAGGCAAGTTGTCTTTAGGGGAGAGGGATGACATGTGGCAAAAACTGATCCAAGTCAACGCTGTTAGAAAAGTGGATAATGTAGCAGAGGAGGCAAGAGTTGAAACAGATATCCAGACTGTTAAGTCAAAGGACATAGAGACTTCAAATACAAGGTCAATATAAAAATATTAACTTTGAGGGAGAAAGAAGATGGCGGAGGAGTGAGGGGAGGCTGCACTTTCTGGCTCCCGAGACCCATCTTTAGTTTGGACTAATTGCAGACAGAACACCTCAGTGAGCAGCTGGACACTGGCAGGAGTTGAGCCTTGGCACTGCTGGATTAGAGAAAAACTATCTGGGAACAACCTGTTTGGTGAGGAGAGCAGAGGAAAAAGGGACGAGACGGGATTCCTGACTGGGGTGGCTGCTGGAGCTGTGGCTGGAAGTACACAAAGGCTTTTTGGTGACCACAGGCTTCCCCAGAGAGGAATCAGGAGGAGAGCCGATCTCTGCCCGCTGGCAGAGACAGGAGTAGGTCAGGTGGCATCTGGCGCTGAAAGACAAGAAACAGCGTACTGCTGGGCATGTGAGAACATGACTTTCCTTTATATTTTTCTCTTGTGAACTGCGGAGAGGGGAGGAAAGGTCAGGGGTGATAGGACATTCTTGAGGAGCGCAGGCGCAGAAGTGCACTCGCCCACTCCCCAACCCTCCCCTTGGGTAGCGCCGGCGCACACAAGGAAGCGCCCTCATTCATTGGCCCAGGTGCCCAGGGCCGTGTGTCCAGGTGCCACTTGAATGCACTCCAACAGACATAAGATCGGTGCCCCAACAGGCACAGGGAGGGCCCGCTGGGCACGCAAAAGACTGTGCACAGACACCCCTGGCCAGCCCCAGTGGGCGCCAGGCCGGAGCACAGACCGCTTGCTTGGGCTCTGCTCGTGCCCACCCAAGTGGGTGCGGGAATGGCAGGTGGCTGCGGCGCGGGAACCGCTGGCGGCGGCGACTCGCAGATGCTCACTTCCCCTGTGGACAAGTGTCTGGGGCCCCGCCCCAAGGGGCAAGAGACCAACTCCCAGGGCTCAACTTGGCAGGCCTGAGGCTAGCGTGCAGGCCACCTTGCACCAGCATATGCGCACACACAAGGACCCTGGCCGGCTCCAACAGACGCCAAATGAACGCTCCGGCCACCGCGGGCGCACACCGCTGCTGCAAGGAACAGGAACCTCTGGCCTGCCTCATTAGACCAGCTGTAGATACAAAAAAAGAAAACAACACACAAAGGCTGAACTGAATAAAAACTTTCCTTTTGTATTTTTTTAATTTTTATTTCTATTTTAGCTTTTTTATTTCTACTTTATTTTATTTTAATTGTTTCAATTTCTTATTTTGAATTTAATTTTAATTCTTACTTAAAAAAATTTTTTTTAACTATCTCTTTAATTTGTTTCATACCATCTCTCCTTCTCATCCTTCCTCTTTAGTTTTTGTTTATTTGTTTGTCTAGTTTAGCCTCCCTTTCACACTAAATAAATAGAATATAACTACTATATAAACCTAATACTATACAATTCCACTTTCTTACTATATTCTGCATCTTCCTTCTTTTTCCTTTATTATTATTAACATACAATGTAAATATTACCTACTGTCTTGCATAGTCTTGACACTACTTGCTACTATTATTAGTCTATCATCCCCTCTCTCAAAAATCATACTTTTCATCTTTAAAAACAGCTCTTATCTATTCTTCCTATAATATAAAAGCCCTAATCACTCTACATTTATATTAATCGTGGCTCATTTGCTGATGATAGCAGGATAGAGGGTGGGGGATATTTTTGAGGGTGTGGGTTTCCTGCCTGGGCTGTGTATTTATGTTTTTAACAGTATCTCCACAAAAGAACTCAAGACAAAGTGGACAAAGTGATTCTCAATCAACTATCCAGAGGGAAGATCCTACCAAAGAGCATATGAAATATAACCAGACAGCATAAACAAGTGACATAAAGGGTATCCCAATAATATCTGGCTCAGGAGATCAAAGACACTGCACCACCAAAACCCCCAGATCTCCTGTGAAGATCTCATACCACAAAGGTGGGAAGTCAAAGCAGACAAATCCAAAAAACAAAAACAAACAAGAAGAATCCAACATGATAAGATGCAGAAACAACCTCTCAATGAAAAGAAAAGAGGAATCACCAGAAAGAGAGGTAGATGGAATAGACATAGCCCAAATGTCAGACACGGGATTCAAAGCAATGGTGGGGAAGAAGCTCAATATACTCAACAACCTCAAAAACAACTATGACAACCTCCAAGGAAGTTACCAATAGCTCCAAGAAAATTACAGGGAACTTGCAGAAAACTACACCAGCATAAAAAAAGACATAGATACTATTAACAAGAACCAGGAAGAAATAAAGAATTCAATCTCTGAACTGAAAAACACAGTAGACTCAATCAAAAGCAGGCTAAATGAAGCAGAGCATCAGATCGGTGAGTTAGAGGACAATGTAGAAAAAAATTCCCAGACAATACAACAAAATGAAAAAAGACTGAAAAAATATGAACAAGATGTAAGGGAATTACAGGATAGCATGAGAAAAAACAATATCAGGATCATCAGAATAAAAGAGGGAGAAAAAGAGGAACGAGAAATAGAAAAGCTGATAGGAGAAGTAATGACAGAAAATTTTCCCAACCTGATGAGAGAAAAAGTTATGCAAGTTCAGGAAGCACAGAGAGTTCCAATGAAGAGGAACCCCAAAAACCCACTCCAAAGCACCTTATAATTAAAAAAGCAACATTCAAAGACAAAGAGAGAATCCTAAAAGCAGCATGAGAAAAACAGCAAAAAACATGCAAGGGAGCTCCAATAAGGCTATCGACCGATTTCTCAACAGAAACACTACAAGCCAGAAGGGAATGGTCAAAAATATTCCAAGCAATGGAAAACAAAGGCCTACAACCAAGAATACTCTACCCAGCAAGGCTCTCATTCAAAATGGAAGGTGAAATAAGGAGTTTCACAGACAAAGGAAGACTAAAAGAATACATCTTCACCAAACCAGCATTGCAAGAGATGCTAAAGGGAATGTTTTAAGAAAAAGAAGAAAAAAGAGGAGAGGAACGCAGGTACAAGGGAAATGAATAAATACATGTCAATAATAACCTTAAATGTAAATGGATTAAATGCTCCAATTAAAAGACATAGGGTCACAGAATGGATACAAAAACAGGACCCACATATTTACTGTCTACAAGAAACACACCGCAAACCAAAAGGTTTACACAGATGGAAAGTAAAGGGATATAAAAAAGTATTCCAAGCAAACGAACATGAAAAAAAAAAAAAAAAAAAAAAGCTGGGGTAGCAGAACTCATATCAGACAAAACGGATTTCAAAGCAAGGGCAATAAAAAGAGACAAAGAAGGACATTTCACAATACTTAAAGGAACAATCCATCAAGAAGATATAACACTGATAAACATATATGCACCCAACATAGAAGCACCCAAATACATAAAGAAAATACTAGAAGACCACAAGAAGGATATTAACAGCAACACACTCATAGTAGGGGACTTTAACACTCCATTATCAACAATAGTCAGATCTTTGAGGCAAAGAAACACCAGGGATATATAGGCTTTGAACAACACACTAAACCACATGGACTTAACTGATATATATATATAGAACTTTTCACCCCAAATAAGCAAAATATACATTCTTTTCAAATGCACATGGGACATTTTCAAAGACAGACCACATGATAGGACACAAAACAAGCCTCAACAAATTCAAGAAAATTGAAATCATATCAAGCACCTTTTCAGACCACAATGCCTTGAAACTAAAAATCAACCTTAGAGAAAAAAATCAAAGACATCCAAACTCATGGAGAATGAACAACATGCTATTAAATAATGAATGGGTTAACAATGACATCAAAGAAGAAATAAAGAAATTTCTGGAAAATAATGATAATGAACACACAACAGCCCAAAACCTATGGGACACAGCAAAAGCAGTCCTAAGAGGAAAGTTCATAGCAATACTGGCATATCTGAAAATGATAGAAGAATCTCAGATAAAAAATCTAACCCTAAAGCTACAATAACTAGAACAACAACAACAAACAAAGCCCAGGGCAAGAAGAAGGAAGGAAATCATCAAGATCAGAGCAGAATTAAATGACATAGAGACCAAACAAACAATTCAAAAGATCAACGAAACTAGAAGCTGGTTCTTTGAAAAAAATAAACAAAATCGACAAGCCTTTAGCCAGGCTCATCAAGAAAAAAAGAGAGAAGACCCAAATAAACAAAATCAGAAATGTAAAAGGAGAAATCAAGACTAATACCACAGAAATACAAAGATTGTAAGAAATTACTAAAAACAACTCATGGCAAGAAATTTGACAACCTAGAAGAAATCAAGAAATTTTTAGAAACATATAACCTTCCAAAACTGAATGAAGAAGGAGTAGAAAGTCTCAACAGACCAATGACAAAGAAAGGAATTGAAACAGTAAACAAAAATCTCCCTGCGTACAAAAGCCCTGGACCAGATGGCTTCCTGGGCAAATTTTACAAAACATTTAGGGAAGAACTATCTCCTACCCTCCTCAAACTATTCCAAAAAGTCCAAGAAGAGAGAAAAATCCCAAACTCTTTCTATGAAGCCAGTATTACCCTAATTCCAAAACCAGATCAAGACACAACAAAGAAAGAAAACTACAGGCCAATATCAGTGATGAACATAGATGCTAAAATCCTCAACAAAATATTGGCAAACAGGATCCAGCAATACATCAAAAAGATCATACACCACGATCAAGTGGGATTCATCCCAGGGATGCAAGGATGGTTTAATATTCACAAATCAATAAATATAATACATCACCTAAACAAAATGAAAGACAAAAATCACATGATCATATCTATAGATGCAGAAAAAGCATTTGATAAAGTACAACACCCATTTATGTTGAAAACACTCAGCAAAATGGGAATAGAGGGAGCATACCTTAACATAATTAAGGCTACATATGAGAAACCTGAAGCCAACATCTTACTCAATGGACAAAAACTGAAACATTCTCCCTGAAATTAGGAACAAGACAACAATGTCCACTCTCTCCACTCCTATTCAACATAGTGTTGAAAGTCCTAGCCACAGCAATCAGACAAGACAAAGAAATAAAAGGCATCCAAATTGGGAAAGAAGAAGTAAAACTATTATTATATGCAGATGACATGAGAGTATACATAGAAAACCCTATAAACTCCACTAAAAGACTACTCGATATAATAAGTGAATTTGGCAAAATAGCAGGGTACAAAATAAATATACAGAAATCTAAGGCATTTCTGTACACCAACAATAAAATATCAGAGACAGAGACAAAAAAGAAAATATCATTTACTATAGCAACAAGAAAAATAAAGGACCTAGGAATAAACTTAACCAAAGACATAAAAGACCTGTACTCTGAAAATTACGCAACATTGAAGAAAAAAATTTAAAAAGATACAAATAAATGGAAGCAAATACCATGTTCTTGGATGGGAAGAATCAACATCATCAAAATGGCCATACTACCCAAAGCAATTTGCAGATTCAATGCAATCCCTATTAAAATACCAATGACATATTTCACTGACCTAGAACAAATACTCCAAAAATTCATATGGAACCAAAAAAGACCCCGAATAGCAAAAGCAATCTTGAGACAGAAGAACACAGCAGGAGGAATCACAATACCAGACTTAAAACAATACTACAAAGCCACTGTGATCAAAAAAGTCTGGTACTGGCATAAGAACAGACATATAGATCAGTGGAATAGAATAGAGAGTCCAGAAATAAATCCAGGACTATACGGTCAACTAATATTTAATAAAGGAGGAAGGAACATAAAATGGAGTGAGAAGAACCTCTTTAACAAATGGTGCTGGGAGAACTAGACAGGGACGCTCAAAAAAATGAAACTAGACCACCAACTTACACCACACACCAGAATAAACTCAAGATGGATCAAAGACTTAAATATAAACCGTGACACCATAAAAGTCCTAGAGGAAAACATAGGCAGGAAAATTTCAGATATCACACGTAACAATATCTTCATGGATACATCTCCTAAGGCAAGAGAAATAAAGGAAAAAATAAACAAATGGGACTACATCAAACTAAAGAGTTTCTGCTCAGCAAAAGAAAACATCAGCAAGATGAAAAGGAAACCAATCATGGGAAAACGTATTTGCCAATGATATCTCAGACAGGGGACTGATCTCTAAAATATATAAAGAGCTTATATGACTCAACATTAAGAAAACAGACAACCCAATTAAAAAATGGGCAAAGGACCTGAACAAACACTTCTCTGAAGAGGACATACAGAAGGTCCATAGGCACATGAAAAAATGCTCAACATCATTAGTCATCAGAGAGATACAAATAAAAACCTCAATGAGATACCACCTCACACCAGTCAGAATGGCCATCATCAACAAATCAACAAACAACAAGTGCTGGCGAGGATGTGAAGAAACGGGAACCCTACTGCACTGTTGGTGGGAATGCAGACTGGTGCAGCCACTATGGAAAACAGTATGGAATTACCTTCAAAAACTAAAAATGGAACTGCCTTTGAACCAGCGATTCCACTGCTAGGATTATACCCGAAAAATCCTAAAACCCTAATTAAAAAGAACCTATGCACCCCTATGTTCATTGCAGCACTGTTTACAATAGCTAAGTGCTGGAAACAGCCTAAGTGCCCATCTGTAGATGAGTGGATCAAAAAACTGTGGTACATTTACACAATGGAATACTATGTATCAGAGAGAAAGAAGGAACTCCTGCAATTTGTGACAATATGGATGGAACTAGAGAGAATTATGCTTAGTGAAATAAGCCAGGCAAAGAAAGAAAAATAGCATATGATATTACCTAATACAGGAAACTAAAAAATAATACAAACAAATGAACTAAATAGGACAAGGAGCAGAATAACAGTCAATAGGGGGGAGGGGGAGGGAGATAAGGGGGATAAGTAAGGGAAGGGTTTAGTCCAGGAACGTGTATAAATGACTCATGGACATGGACAATAGGGAGGGATATGATTTGTGGAGAAGGGGTGGGCTGGGTGGGGGGGAGCAATTGGGGAAAAATGGGACAACTGTAACTAAAAAACCAAAAAATAAAATTTTTTAAAATATATTAACTTTGAAAATAATAGAATTGTGTAACAAAAGAAAGATTTAAACCTACTTTTTTCCCCAAGTAGTTTGTCCTTTTCTAATTAGGATCTCATGTAGTTACTGCTAATGCATCTTAATTCATTAGCAGTGATTTGGCCTGATTTTAAAGTAACTCTTCCCAATAGCATTAGAATAGAATTCTTGGGGAAGAATAAGATATTTGAAAGAAGAAAGTCAACTAAAAGACTACTTTTGAAAAAATCAAACAGTTAAAGTTTGTAAAATTAACCAGATTGATAGGTCTCTGAATCTGCTTTGTTAGTCACATGCCCAGCTACAGAATGACTTCATTGTACTCCAAGGGTGCTTTTATTACTCATTCTGAGGATAGTTTATAGAAGCTTTTGCTCTAGTTATCAATCTATTTTTTTCCACATTGTCTGATTTAATTGAAGAGAGTCTTCTATCTTTCATCAACCCTTAAAAAAAAAACATACTAAATAACAACTAACCAATATCTGTTGGGGAAAAATTCAAGTAACACTGTTTTTAAGGGATTAATTATAGGATCAATTTTGAATGATATTGATCTGGACCCTTCAGATTATGAGGAAAAAGGATACTCAAAACAAATATTAAAAAGTATTTGCATAGTCTAAAAAAAGTATTTGCATAGTATTTTTTATTACAATGAGAAAATGAGTTAAGTTTACAGGGGATACATCCCCCTAAAATACTACCTTAAGCATCCCTGGCAAGTGTGGCTCAGTTGGTTGGAGCATCATCTCATAAACTGAAATGCTGCTAGTTCAACTCCTGATCAGGGAACACCTAGGTTACGGGTTTGGTCGCTGGTCGTCACACATTTGAGAGGCAACTGATAGATGTTTTTCTTCTTCTCTCTCTCTTCCTCCCTTCCCCTTTCTCTAAAATCAATAAGCATGTCCTTAGGTGAGGATATTTTAAAATACTACCTTAACCAAGTGATAAAGGTTAACACCACTTGCAATGGGTCATATCAACAGTTAGTATCCGCCATTATGATGACTGAAGATACAATACACTGCTGTAGTATTCTTATCAAGAACGCATAATCTCAATTTCATTATTGCAAAGCATCAGTCAAAACCAAATTGAGAGACATTCTACAAAATCACTGACTATCAAAATGTTATTTAAAATGTCAAAATCAAGGAACATAAGAACAGACAGAGAAATTGTCAAGACTGGAAAAATGTCTGGCACAGAGCAATTAAATGCAGTGTAAGATCCTGTATTGGATAACAGAATAGAAAAAGGAAATTAGTAGAAATACTGGTGATACTCGAATATGGGCTATAAGTTCAGATAAACGTGCTATACCAATGTTAATTTCCTGGTTTTGATAATTGTACCATGGTTATGTAAGATGTTTACATTGAGGAAAGTTTAATGAAAAGTTTATGTGAACTCTCTTCTATTTTTGTAACTTTCTATAAGTTTAAGATCATTTCAAAATAAAAGATTTTATAAAGAGTATAGAGTCTAGTGCAGGCAATTTTGCATAAATGTTTTAAAAGCAGAAATCTTTTAGAAGAAATGATTGAGAAGGTGCAAACAAAAAAGAGTACATGAGACCCAGAATTTTAGAGCCTATTGAATTTGTTAAGGAAAACTTAGCTTTGGGTTATAGAATGGTATCAATAAGCACTTATTGCCACTTTCCACCTCTACTGGAAGAAAAAGAAATATAGATGCTGTGACAGGTTATGGAAGGAAATTGGATCATTCCTTTCTTTTTAGAGCTTTATTGAGAAACCCTCCTTCCATGACAGCTGGAGAAATTACTTTCTGTCACTGGTTCAGATTTTTATTCTCTGTACTCAGAGCAGAGACTGGCAAACTGTGGTGCTCTGTGAATGTCTGTTGAGTAAAGGAAAGTATACATATTTTCAGAATGACTTCTGAAATTTTTGTCTCTTATATACCTGTGAACTCCTTGGGACATATCCATGTACTAGTCCAATCGGCAACACTCCCTAGCCCTAAATAAATAATATTTTCTGTATTAATTAGAGGTTAGGAGATATTCCCCAAAACTAATATGCCAGAACACTAACAACCTGTTGAGTAATATTACAAATTATCCCCCCTGGTCCCATTCTATTCATGAGAAAATCATCTGGCAAATCTCTATTGAAAGACATCCTATGAAATACCTGACCAATACTCTTTAAAACTGCCAAAGTCATCAAAAACAAAGTCCAAGAAACTAAAGCCACGAGGAAAATCTGAAAAACTGTAATAGCGAAGAGGAACCTAAGAAGACATGGTGACTAAACATAATGTGGTACACTTAATAGGATCCAGGGAAAAAGGACATTAGGAAAAACTTCAATCAACAGCAATGTATTAATATTATTTCATTAACTACGACAAATATACCATAGTAGTGTTAGGAGAAATTGAGTATGGGATAGATGGAAACTTTCTGTATTATCTTTGCAGTTTTTTGGTAAATCTTAAATCACTCTTTTAAAAAGTTTAGTCTTAAAAAAATGTAATGTTAATAAAACATTTTTAAATAAACTTTTTTGTAGAAAAACATTTTAAATATAAAACAAATTTCTTTTTCTTAAACAACAGATTCAAGTATAATTCGATCTTTAAAACTGGAGCACATTATGAGCATCAGCTTTTATCTCTTGTGATAACACAATTATTATCCCTTCCTCTCTGACTCTGAAACTTGTGTGTGTTTCTCCTACATGTGCTTACTTTTAGCAAAGTCTCCCCTGTTGACACATATGAAGCATTTAGAGCAGTGTCTGGAACATACAAAGTTCACAGTAACACTAATATCATCTAAAGATACTGTCACTCACCCACTATAAGCAGGTCGTAATCTTTGGATTTTTCTAGTAACAATGATGAACTGGTAATCCATCCGTATTTGCTCCCCTGTTTCCTCCCGTGACTAAATATGGACATTATTAAATGGTCAACCAAGGTTAGAAATTGGGTCTTTAACCATGGAAACTTGAAGGTAGATGATGCAGCAGTGAATGACGCCTCTGTTAGGTCTCACTGCCTCCACCAAACAAGCACGGTGACTCACATATATCCCTCTCCCACACCATCACGTACACAGAACCATCTGTCTCTCTAAACTCTATCGACTTGCTTCCATTCTTCAAATCACAAGTGGGCCACATACTCTACAGAAAATGGACACTAAGTTGCAAAGTATTCAGGTGACCAGACAGGTTGTTTGGGGAGGTGACTGTCTTTCTAAAGTCTCTTTCCAGCTTTCAAATGCTTCATAACAGAAAACCCTTAATTCGTCAGCATGGAGGAGGCCATGGGTGACGGGTTCAGGTCACTCTCAGGCAACATTTTATTCGGAAAAACCTTTGCAGGACACTTACAGAAACCCCCTGCCTGGTAGATTCCTGCCAATCAATCATCAGGCAGGCATCTCCTTTTGGCAAGTGGCCAGAGGAGGGTGCTCTGTTGTTAGGGGAAGACCCTCCAGGAAGAAAGGGAGACAGACAAATAAGGAACCTCTTGATTTCCCATCTCCCTTCAAACCTGCAAGGGGAGCCCTTGTGGTGTTTCTCCTTTTTGTCTCATCCTGTCACTCTCTAGCCTTTGAACAATAGAGGCGACAATGGTCTTGTCTAAATGATTTCACAGGCTATTATTCAGACACTCAACTTTTAACATTTCAATTTTGTCATTCTGTTTCCACACAAAAGGTGCACTTCTACAGTATAATGTTCTCAGAATTATGTCAATGAGCAGTAATGGCTTTTAACATTAAGTTGATCATTAACAACTACATTATCTGAGGCATAATCAGTACTTCAGCCTTTTGTGTGATTATGACACTATAGAATTTGAAACTAATAGGAGGATGCTCTCATAACAACCTATAAAAATATTTACATAGTAATAAAAGGTTAGTGAAAAGCAAACAATCTGAACCAGTATAATGAATAAAAATATAAATTTATTTTATTTACCAAATTTCTAAATATCTATGCAGGGATCTTTCCAATGAAGCTTTATGAGAAAGGCAAATTCCAAAAAAGTTTATATTTTTAGAAACACGAATACACTAGAAAAATAATTCTATGTTTTAAGTATTACTGTACCTTCTCAAACTTCCATGCTATTTGGCAAAGAATGCTGATGCGTATTCTTGGGGATTGTTTTAAAGTTGTGTTACTCTCCCTTCTCCCTCTGTTGCATGAGAACTCTTTCAGGGAAGGGTCATGTATGCTCACCTGTAACCCAGTGTTTGCAAACCTGAATCATTCATGTTGGCTTTCAAGACACAGGACAGTTATGGTGGTGACACCAAGTTCTGCAGTATGGACACAGCCCAGTTCTAAATAGATCTTGTATGTTATGTGATTTTGAATCTTGATTAGAATGTTTTAACTGTAAAAAGAAAATATACTTCATCCGAGAATCAAACTCATGTTCATATAACCATAAATAGTAACATATATGCTGTTCGTATCTTTTGACAAAGCAATCAAATTTCCAGAAATCTATCCTTTAAGAAATTCTTAAATCCAGAAATAACTTAGTTTATAAAAACATTTATTGCAATATTATTTATAAGAGTGAATATCAAACCAACCTAAATATCTTAACAGAGAGGGATGGTTAAGAAACCAATGGTTACAGTTTTAACCATGATAAAACATAACTTAGTCATTTTTTGTGGTGTTTACAAGATACACACACACATAATAAAAAGTTATTTAAAAATTAAAGAAAAATACAAAATTACATTGTGGGTGAGTGTGTGTGTTTGTGTGAATAAAACAGGGTGCATAGGAAAAGGGGGAGAGGTGGGCTGGAAGATGAAAATACACCAAATAAATTGTGTAGTTTTCTTGGGTAGTGGTTTTTTCTTCTTTCTTCTCTGTTCTTTTCTGTATTTCCAAATTCCTTCAAAGAGAATACATTATCTTTACAATTTTAAAAAAATGCATATTTAACTCTGTTGTTTAGTTGGCCTTATTAGAAGATACTGAACCAGATATACACCTAACAAGAACAATATGCAACATCCATGGTTTTCATTGTTTCAACCACTGAAAGGCAGTCCTTTGATTTGAAAATACTGAAACTGGTGAATACATGTGTCATTTGTGTGATTTTATCTGGGCCACAAATCTTCCTTTCTCTGATTGGCCCCCTCCACACTGATAAACTAGTATTATTTCCAGGTGTATCTCCCTGTGCCCAGGCAGATTTGCTCCAGCTCTCTTTGGAGCTCCCTCACTTCAGTGTGCACATACCTTTTCTGAACCTGTCTCCCATCATCAGTATAAGAGTTTTCATAGAGAAAGGAAGCAGCATATATCCTCATTCCAGGAAACCAGGGAAACATCTAAGAAAATGTATGTACAGTACTCTGAGTGTAGGGAGAGAACTTGATATGACAAGTTGAAGTTCAAGAAGGCATTTGGGCAAGAGGGGATTGTTCAGCACACAGTCAATGCTCCAGTCAGAGAAGTCTACTCGCTAACCTTAATACGTGTCTCGTTCTGCCGGTCTCCCTTTCCACACACTTCATCTCTTATTTCTCCCTCCTGGAATACTCTCTCTTATGCTGCCTATTCTTATTCAGGCCATGCCCACTTAAAAATAATATATATGAACTTAATGTGTGTGTATCTTATATATAATACTGCTTTTCATCACAAAGCACTCTTTCAAAACATTTCAACTAAAAAAACTCTAACATTTATTACTATTTGCCATTCCACAATTATATATTGGAAAGCACCTGATATATAGAAGCATTATGCCAACATCGTATTAATCAAATATGGTTAAGTTTCATTCTCTTAGATATCTTCTTTAAAAGTTCAAAGATACAGGAAAATGTTGTGACCTATGAAACACAGGAATGACTTTAATTTTATGGCTACTTCTGAATATTTAAGCATTTGTTTTAAGCATGCATATTTAACTCAGTTGCTCTCTTCTGGTGTTCAAGTAGCATTCCTTTAAAATACTTAGTGGGGAAAAAACTTCAGTTTATATTTGATACAAAGAAAACATAAATGTACTGAGAAGATACAAGAACCAATCAACCCAGGATCCTGGGTAGCCAGCCTAGCATAACACAAGTCACTGAGCAGCAACCAGTAGTTTCTTTGAAGAGCAAATCAGTTTCTGTGCAGATCAGTTTGATCACATTTTATATTAGGAGAAAAGGATGTGCACAAACAGTCTTTGATACAAACTTTATAGTCTTCAAGAAACTTTGGCTTCTGACTTCTACAGTACTGGTCAAGGTTGTCAACAATGCTGTCATACCTGTCAAAAGGTGATTGCCTCTATTCCTGAGGTGTCTATTTTTGCATGAAGACCATGTTCTTTCTGTACTCAGAATCCCACATCCATCACGTCATTCTTCCCATCACTCAGCATGTTTGTCTTAGCTCAATTCCAAGAAGCTATGCAATGGGAAGACTGTAACATCATGACCTTCTGTCTTTCATGATGTTATTGGACTATAAGTCAGGTACTACGCTGTGTGAGATTCACTACTGAAGCAAACGTAAACAGGGCCCTCAGGTTATCTCCTAAAATGACCTCTATACTATTTATCTATTCGTCGTCGGCAGCCGTCCGTCTCGAGAGACGATGGTGTAGCTTCTTAAGTGTCTATCTGCACCGCCGAGAATGGTTGTGCAGTCCGACTCGGGAGTGACACGGTATCTGTCTCCTCCCGTGTTGAATCGACATCTTGCGATGACGCTGGAGTGTCCTCTCCAGTGGAGCTGAAGCTACAGAGCCTGGGCAGGGTGATATGGAGGGTCTGCTACATAACAAATTACCCCCAAACTTAACAGCTTTAAACAATAATAAATATTTATTACATCACAAAATTTTTGTGGGTCAGATCAGGAGCAACTCAGATGGGTATTCAAATTTGGGGTTTCTCATTAAGGTTGTGTTTCAAAAGAAAGACTCGGGTTGCCATTACCTGAAGGCTTGAGTGAGGCTGGATGACCCACTTCCCAGGTGGCTCACTCGCATGGCTGGCAAGTGGTGCTAGCAGTGGATAAGAGGCCTCAGTTTCTCTCCCTGAGGGCCTCTCCTGAAGGCTGCTAACTATGGGGCTAGCGGTCCCTAACAAATGTGATCCAAAAGGACACAGTGACTTTTATAACCTAGCCTGAGAAGTCACAGACCATCATTTCCACAGAACCATATTGGTTACACAGGACATCCCTATCAAGTGTGGAAAGAGGCTATACAGGGCATAATAACAGAAGGTAACGATTATTGTGGAGTCATCTTTGTTTTTTTGTCATTGCTTATGATACCTTCCATCAATATGTGGAGTTTTTCTTTGACCAATTTGAATCTAGACTGGCCTGTGAATGCTTTGACCAATTGAATACAGTGAAAAAGATGTCATGCCAGTTTCAAGTTGAGAGTCCTTTAAAGAGACTGAAAGGTTGTTTTTAATTGATTTTTTTGAGTGAGAGAGAGAGATAGAGAGGCGTCAATTTGTTGATCCACTTATTTATACACTCATTGGTTGCTTCTTGTATGTGCCCACAACCTCAGTGTATCAGGATGATGCTCTAATCAACTGAGCTACCCTGCCAGGGTGAGGCAGGAAGTTTGGAGTTCCTATCTTCTGGAGCCCCGAGTCTTCATGTAAGAAGTTTAGCTACCCTCATGGCCACACAGAGGTAGGTTGAGGTATCAAGCATGTGTGCAAAAAAGGTCGCCTTGGTAGCTTATTCAGATGACTCAAATATCTGCTACTGTAGGTCTACAGCCACGAGAGAAAGTCTAAGTGAGGATCACATGCTGAGCCTAGCCAGCTCATACAACTGTGAAAACTTGTCGTAAATCTGTGTCATTAGCCACTAAATTTCAAGATGGCTTGTTATGCAATGACAAAAAAACTGAACAAAAGTGTGCAAGCTCCTATTGTTCATTCTTGGTACCTCATGCACAATGTTTACATTATAACCTAAGTTCCACACAGCAGAGCACAGTACCTGGGTTACTACGATGGCCTCCTAACTGGACTTTCCATAACTTTGCCTCCAACTTCCAACTGCAAATAACAGAGTGACCATTATCATAACATATATCACAGTCTTTCCTGATTCCCAGACTAGTCTATGTTTGTATTATGTATTATGACTGCAGTCTATACATTTCTTTTATATTTTATTGCACTTAATTTTTCATCATAATTTGTGTACCACTTTTTCATATTGATCTTTCTCACTAAATACGAATCTCTAGTAAGCAAGATGCTGCCCAATATGTAATAGGTGTTCAATAAATACTTATTGACTAACTTCTCAAAACATCTTTTATACTTCACTTAATTTTGTAACAGAAATATATTTCTTACTGTTTTTAGTTTGATTCTTCTAGCTATTTTTAGTTGCAAAGAAAGAGTAAACCCAATTAATGTTTTATTTAACTTTTCATGGGCTTCTAAAAATAGGTCATGAAAATAGTTACCTGAAATGTAAAATATACTCATGTATTCATGTTTTTGGGCTAACTTTGGATTCTCTTTTAAAAAGAAGAGATCTGTCCACTCTCTATTGATACTAAGTCTTCAGATTGTATCTTAGTCACCAATCAAAATAATTCTCCACTCCCTTTCCCCAGTTCTCATTTTACTTTATAAATTTACCATAATATATTTTTTACTTTTAAAATTATTTTCTATATTCTTTGTTGTATATTTATATTTATTAACTTATTTAGACTTAGAATAAAAGATTCTCCAACTTCTTCCTTCAGCAACCTTGGAAATCATAAAGCTTTGGTTTGTGTAAATTGTACCAGTCCTAGAAAATCAAAATCACTACCAAACACTCTTCTACATTAATAAAAAATGGAGTCAGACAGACTGTTAGGTAAAGCATATGCTAAATAAAGTGCAGAAAGTAGTTAAACACAAAGACATTTCCCTATGTAGGGGACCAAAGGCCCAAATATTGAATAACAAAAATTTTAGCCATATGTGCACTTATATAGAACTGTTTTCCTCCATAACTATAAGAAATGAATTACAATAAGTCTGAATAATTTTAAATTGTTTTCTGAAATCACAGCCATTAGGCAATAGTAATCATTCAATGGAAAGACTCATCGAGATACATGTATCATTGAAAAACCAAAAGAAAAAGAAAAAAAAAAAGATACATGTATGACAGAAATACCAAGTTCATTTTGCATGTCAAATGGAGGCAAGTTATACAAATGCTTATATTCAAAAACCGTTTCAGAGTACTTACATTTTTTCTCTTTTTTTCTTACATATGCTCTTAAATCTGTGTTTGGAATCCAACTTTTAAATCTAATTAAAAGCAGAAGAATATGTCTACTTTACATTCAATTTAGGATTAAATTACCCTTAAATTCATAGAGTAATGGAAGTTTAGGTTTGGAAGTTTTTTCAAGTTTATCTAACCCAGTGATTTTCAAAGTTTACTGTGCATTAGAATCACAGGACTTATTAAAACTCACATTGCTGGGTTCCACCCACTCAGTTTCTGAATCAGTGGCCTGCGGTGAGGCCTGAGAATCTGCTTTTTTAACAAGTTCCCAAACCTTGCTTATATGATTGGTCCAGGGACCAATTTTGAGGACCACTGCTCTAACCTACAACTTAAATTTTACAGGTAAAGAAATAAAGGCCCAGAAAACTTGAAAGATTGATCCAATCTTTCTGCCACAGTCAGTGGCAAAAATGTCAGGAAACACAGCTTTTCTAATTCCAGACAGTGTTCCTTTGATTTGACTTTCCCAGTCTGAGGTATATTCGGTACTGTATGCGGTATAAATGAATATGCTACAGAGCAGAAGAAAAGAGAAAGCAATGTAAACATCCTCTCTCCCAGTTGACAAAATTAAAGACATGCAGGACCGCACCAGAAATTGTATGATTCAGGTATTTCTCTGCAGCCACTATTCCCCTTTTGAAGTTCATTTCCCTCTAAACATCTAAAGACTTAACTTTGCATTCTTACTTTGCAACGTCTTTGTTGATAACTTTTCAGTAATTCCATTACAGCAAATCACAGGGTTGTCAAATCTTCAAGGATCAGAAGATCATGAGTTGACAAGTAGCAGATGCACAGAAAGAAGTTTTAAATAATGTGCAGTCATTCCCCATGTGGAGCAAAGTAGAATACCTATTACTCCAAGATAGTAAAAAACCAGCCAGGAAGTAACAAAGGCTAAAGTTATGCTACGATATTTCCCACTTCTCCCACTTTTCTTCAGTGAAGAATCAAAGAATTCAGAAGAAAGAACACTGAGATTTTCAAACAAGCTGTTTTTGTTTAAGGACAGAAGTTTCTGTTAAAATTCAGTATAATTGTGATGTCACTGAGCACAGCAAAAGCTGCAGGCAAACAGAACATCCTCATTGTAATACCACTACTGTAGGCATATTAGAAACACTAGAGCTCCTTCAGACTATAATTATAACTGTTGCTTCTGTGGTTTCAAAGACAATAGAAATTGTTCACAAATTTTACACAACACTGATGCGTCACATGTAAAATATAGACAGTAACTGGCAAAAATATACCATTATATATTTTTTCATAGTGAGAAACAGCTGAGAAACCTATAGACCATCAAGTTATGACTCTAGTGTTTCATTACAAGCAATTACACTCTGGAATCCAAAGGTACAACCAAGATGCTTGGTGTAATTTGCTTAATACTATTTAAAAGCTGGGCCACAAGTGTTTGAATCTGCAGGAAAAAAAAATCTTAGTGGTTATTGAATCTTACTACTTTATTGGTAATTGTTTTTATAGCCAAAGTATCCAAGGGGGGGGGGCTGAGGAGAAAATACATCTTAAGTGAGAAGACAGATCCAAAATTATACTCATTCATTTCCCAAGCACTGAGTGAATGGCTACTCTGTTTCAGACACAGCTCATGCCTTAGTGAATTCAAAATCCAGTAGAAAAAGTGGGCACAATTTTATTCCTTTATCAAATACTGAACAGTGATGTAAAAATATCAGTACAACCTGGTAGTAATGTTATAGAATGGAGTGCTTATGTGTTCAAAGGACTGAGAAATGAGGAAAATATCACTAATAAATGTAATTAATCTGGGTCCAGAAGAATTAAAAAGAGGTTTCTATATGGAAAAGGAAATCACCTGGCAAGAAATAAAACCATGAAAGATAGGTTGAGGTCATATCCTTTAGAAAATTATGCTTAAGGAATTTGGACATGGTTTCTAGACAGCAAGAGCCACAGAGAGTGCCTACGGACTACAATTTAAGGCGGAGTAATTTCTGAGAAAGCTCTTCTGGAAAGCACACCTAAAGAAGGTAAAAAAAAAAAAAAAACAAGTGCTGGCGAGGAT
The DNA here is from genome assembly GCF_987537825.1 of Furipterus horrens. Lineage (NCBI taxonomy): Eukaryota > Metazoa > Chordata > Mammalia > Chiroptera > Furipteridae > Furipterus > Furipterus horrens. The sequence goes on from NW_028327171.1 coordinate 140,762,391, forward strand.
GTGGAGAAACGGGAACCCTACTGCACTGTTGGTGGGAATGCAGACTGGTGCAGCCACTATGGAGAACAGTATGGAATTACCTCAAAAGATTAAAAATGGAACTGCCTTTTGAACCAATGACTCCACTACTAGGATTATACCCGAAGAATCTTGAAACCCCAATTCAAAAGAACTTATGCACCCCTATGTTCATTGCAGCACTGTTTACAATAGCTAAGTGCTGGAAACAACCTAAGTGCCCATCTGTAGATGAGTGGATCAAAAAACTGTGGTACATTTACACAATGGAATACTATGTAGCAGAAAGAAAGAAGGAACTCCTGCCATTTGCAACAACATGGATGGAACTAGAGAGAATTATGCTTAGTGAAATAAGCCAGGCAAAGAAAGAAAAATACCATATGATATCACCTAATACAGGAAACTAAAGAACAACACAAACAAAGGAACTAAATAGAACAAAGAGCAGAATAGCCATCAATAGGGGGGAGGGGAGAGGGAGAGAAGGGGGATAAGTAAGGGAAGGGTTTAATTAAAGAGCCTGTATGAAAGACTCATGGACATGGACAAAGGGGAGGGATATGATTGTGGGAGAGGGGGTGGGTTAGGTGGGGGAGAGAAATTGGGGGAAAAGGGGACAACTGTAATTGAAAAACCAAAATAAAAAAATTTAAAAAAAAAAAAAAAAGAAGGCAAAAAAATATGACAGCTTTTTGTGATGGCCAGCATTGTAATAATAAGAGTCTTCCTAGGAATCACTCACAAAGACTCTAAGAGGTTAAGATATTTGGAACGGATTCTTGCCCTGGGGTATCTGCTCATTCCTGCTGACCTAGCAGCTGGGTTTCAATGAGTCACACTTTAGTGATGGGACACAAACCTGAGGCCAAAGCAGAAATGGAAATCAACACAACAAGATAAAGGGGAAAAGACAAGAAAATATAGCAAAAAATAACTAAGTGAAAATTAAAGATATAATATGAAGCATCAAAATAATGATGAGACTAATAAGGAGAAACTTTCTGACTAGAATAACCAAGAAAAGAGAATGCAAAATATTTAATGTGAGGAATTAAAGGGGGACTTAATTAGTGACACAGCACATACTAAAAGGATAGTAGGAAACATTATCTTAACTTCATTAGAGTAAATAAATGAATTAGAGAAATGGACAAATTTCTAGAAAATTTTGTAACCAAAAATATTTATGAATACATAGAAAATCTAAATCACCTTCGAACTCTCTCAAAAAACTGAAGCATAATTTACAATGTCTCCCGAGAGAAAATACCTTGTTGAATATTCTTTTGATGCATTCTACTAAGCAGTTAAGGAACAGATTATTCCTCTCTTTGAGAAAAGAAAAAAAATAAGAAATGCTCTGTAACATATTTGGTGAGATTAGTATTTTCTTTATCCCAAAACCATAAAGTCAATTTGAAACAGAAAATTATGGTCCAATCTCCAATAAAAAATCATATTAATAAACTTAATCTGGCAATTTTGAAAAAGATAATACTGTATTAACAAATTGAGATTATTTCATAAATGCAAAGTTGATTCAACATTAGGAAATTATGAGTTACTTCATTATACTAAAAAAAAGAAAATTAAAATCAATTTTTGATTTTTTTTAGATACAATGAAAGTATTCAATATTGAATATAATGTTACAACTATTTGAGATAAAACTCTTTGCATAATTCACAAACAATATAACTGTCTACTTCTCAAGATCTAAAGGCAAATTAATGAGCATATATCAACATTTTAATAAAGTAAATATATACAAATAGAACATAAAGTCAATAGCATTCAATACATCCCAACCCATGATAAGGATGTATAATTTTTTAAATACTACTGAAAATAGTATCTAAAAATAAAAAGTCTCAAGGAATAAATTTTAAAATATATATAAGATCTTTAAATAGAAAATTATAACACTTTATTGAAAGAAATCGGGAAAGACTTAAAAGCCTTAAATGCAAAGATATACTATGTTCATGGATAAATAGACTTACAAACATATAGATATTGATTCACCAAACTGGTGTTCACGTTCAATGCAATTGACATTAAAACCCCAACAATGAAGCACTTCCACATCTAGTAAAATGTAGTGAATATGCTGTTCACTAATGTTCCAAGTATAACTTAAAACTCTAAAAATTATATATAAACAAACATAAGAAAACTCTGAAAGGTGGAAAGAAGACCTACTGGTCAAATGGAGGCAAAGACCACAGTACCTGGGAGATGACAAGGCGGTGAGTTCCCTGGTTTTTGTTTTGTTCATATATTCTGGACTTGAATCTTAGTAAGTTAGCAAACCAGAAATGCAAATTGTCACAGAACATAAAAACTTCCAAAGGCTGCTCTCTCTAGCCAAAGGGCAAAGAAGAAGGCATTGCAGCCAGACAGAAAACTTTGAGAAATAATGGTTCTGCCCCAGCCAAACAACACAGAAAAGCCTGTTACTGCACCTCTACCCCGCTAGCAGAAGTCAAGCTATGATCATGAACTTCCACTTTTCCTAGGTTGTATTGAGGTACTCAATGTCCTGCTGGGTTGGTGTCAAGGAAAGATAAGTGACAATCAGGAAAGGCCAGGACTTCATTCATTCACTGTGCTGACAATGTAGACCATGTGTGGAGACCAGACTTCCATTCACACATGGCAGTAACTTGACATCCCTCTGTCCCCACTGTAGTGGTGTCTGAAGAAATCTAGTGGAAGGTTATTGCCCACTCAGGAAAACAGTTGGACAGTTTCTTCGGAAACTAAATAGGTGATGGCCATACAATCCAGCCGTTGCCCTGCTGGGTGTTTATATCAGAGAAATAAAGACTTATGTTCACACAAAACCTGCACACTAGTGTTTAATAGCTTTATCTGTAATAGTTCAAAACTAAAAACAACTCAGATATCCTTTAATGGATGAATATTAAAGAAACTATGGTACATCTATAATACAAAATACTACGACTAAGTAATAAAAGATAAACTCATGATACATGGAACAACTTTGATGAATCTCCAGAGTATTATACTAAGTAAGAAATTAAAAATTTCAAGATAATAGACTGCATAATTCCATTTATGTAACACCCTTGAAATGACAAAATTATGGAAATGGAAAGCAGATTAGTGGTCACTAGGGGCTAAGGAGAAGGTGAAGGTGAAAAGGAAGTGAGTGTGGCTGGAAAGGGCAACACAAATGATCTCCATGATACTGAGGTTTTGTATCTTGACTATTTCAATGTTAATTTCCGGGTCGTGAGATTTACTATATTTTACATGATTTAATATTTGGGGAAAACTGAGTAAAGTGTACATAAGATCTTTGTATTATTTCTGCATGTTAATCTACAATTATCTGAAAGTGAAAAGTTTTATTGGGAAAAAAACACCAGATTATTTATGGAAATTAACAAGCCAATTCTAAAATGGACACAGAAAAACAAAGAACCAAGAATAGTCCAAAGGGCAATGATAACACCAAAAATGGTGGAGTGGGAACTATAGGACTCCATCCCTTCCAAAAGCAAGTAATGAGTTGGCAAAAACTGTCAGAATAAGCTTTCGAAAAACTCCGGATTCAAATCAAGACTCTAAAACAACCAGGAGATGACTTGTTTAAAAACAAAAAAAACCTGTTGCTTTGTAGTAAGGCAGTTAAGTCTGAAAATGCCAAGAACTGGTAATATGTGGACTAAAGAAATTGTTCATACACTGCTGCTGTATCAGCAAAACTACTTTAGAAAACAATTTGAAATTTCTTGGTAAAGGTGAAGTTGTGCATACCCAACAATATCATTTCTAGGTATATATCCTAGAGAAACACTTGCATACATGAACAAAAAGAAACTTACACAAGAAAAACTGTAACAACACTTTTTTGTAATGACAAGTCAATCCAAATGTCCAACAACAGTAGAATAAAAAAGTAAATTAAAATGCATTACTGAAATGGAGTACTATGCAACAGTGAAACACAAATTACAGGTTCAAAAACATAATATGAGTGAAAATATCAAGTTTTCTTTTATTTTATATATAAAGTTTAAAAGGAGGCAAAATAAAACAACATAGAGATACACATTTAAATAAATATATACATATACAACTTCTACATCAGTTAATATATACACATCTATGGTAACCTTAAAAAAATAAGGGAATAACTAATATAATTAAGGATAGTGGTTACATCTGAGGCAGAAGTAAACGGATGAAACTAGGCAGGAACTCATAAAACATAGGCTTTCAGAAGCAAAGGCAATATCTTATTTCTTAGACTGAGTGGTGAGCAGTGATCATTTTATTATTTGTAAAGTGCTACTTATATATGATATACATTATTTTAGTGTGCTGTATTTTACAATATAAAGTGTTGTATTCACAATAAAATACAAAACATTTTACTCACAATAAAATGTGAAAACAAAAAGTCTGAGTGGGAAAATGGATCAAATCTGTATTTTAGAAAGATTATTCTGGTGGACATATAGAAGAGACACTGATGGCTACTACAATTAGGAGGTAAAAAATGAGGTTCTAACCTGGGCAATGTCAATCAAATGCACACTTAAAAGAGAAGTTTTGTGAACATGTAATTGACAAAAGAGATGAAAGAATGTTGATGTGTTTTGTGCATGGCCTATTATTAGGATGATGATGATGATGAAGGAGGACTTTAGGGAAGCTCTGCTTGAAGAGTTGGAGGTAGATTGGGTGGAAACAATGAAAAGATAGAGACCCAGAAGAGAACAAGTTCCCCAAAGCGAAATGAGCATTAAGAAGTTAGAGTTTGGACTGAAATAGCTTCAATAGCTGTGAAGTGTGTTTGGAGGTCATCTGCTGGTATCAAATGTACAGGAATATTTTTCTGGACTTGAGGAGAAGGGAAAGGGTGTGGAATAGCAGCTGTGAGGAATACAATAGGGAAAAAACTGGAAACAAAAGGACTGCTGAACAGCAGTGAGGGTCCAGCTGAGGTTGGATGGCATGAATTTGTAGGAGAGAGCCAGCTGGCACAATTCATGACCTACTCCAACAACCTTGGTTATTACCACTGAATCGTTACTAAGGTTGCAAACATTATAATGTCTAAAACAAATAGACACACACATGCAAGCACTAGTGCATGTACTCACACACTTCAAGCTTGTATTATATAATGTGACAGAGGTATATCAAAAACCAAAGACACTGCACAGAAGAGAGTTTGTAAAATTCTTTATAGTAGATAATATTATTTCCATGGATGACTAAGTGTTTCCATCCAGGCACAGCCTCTTACAGGACTCTGGTTTGTCAGAATTTCCAGGAAATCTACAAGAAGAAGGTTAATGGGACAAACTACAGCCCCACTGCAGAACTTGGCTCTGAGCAATAACTGATATTCAACCTCTCTTTCTCTCCTTTTCACCCGTCTTAGACTCTCCTCCTTTCAATTAGCCTTCTGGCTTGTCCAGGTGGCCTGCCTGGTGGTTTAACCCAGAACTTCATTGATTGTATCTGTTTCCATGTCCTTCTCAAGCCATTGATATTGTTATTGTTCTTCACAAGTACAAGTTACAATGGGTAGGAGAAGCACACATATTCCTCATTATGTAGCAGCAGGCCTACCTTTTTGTGATAATCATGGTCAATTATAAGAAGAGCTCAAAGTGATGTGACAGCAGCTGTGCCTTTGAGTTTATTGGGTCTTACTATGACCCCCCACCTCATGGAAGCATCATCCTCTGAGAACCAGGACCTCAAGACCTACAGAGCCCAATGTTGAAGAAACAGTAAGTACAAATTCACCAAGTGGGCTACTAGGAGTGACAAGGAGGGAGATCACTCCTGTTTCCACCCCTAAATTCCCAGATTCATGCAATTTACACACTGAGGCCACAGTACCATAAAATGTAATGGCCTTACTTCAGTTGCACAGTACGTCCTAAAAGACAGCACCCTATTCCTTCAGTGTGTCATCTCTAAGCCAGCCTCTGAGCTATATCTATACCTTCAAGAAGCCATTCAGTATATTCCATGAACAAATACAAGCTGCCACACCTCATTTGCCATGAAGTGGCCCCTTGGTCCAAGATAATGTTAAGCAAGATTGCCTGTTGGTAAATCAGGCATTCAGTGAACCCTCACCAGTGGTGCAGACCAATGAACTATAAGCAGAAAAGGCCAACCAATACCTAGAGCATGAATAGATCCAGTCAAGATAAAACACTGTCCCTTCCATAGTAGAAAATTGCTGCAAGTAACTTGTTGGTCTCCTCAAGATATATTACTGTACCAGGGTCTGACAATATTCTGTCAGGATGGGAAATTCTGGCTACCTGGTCACTCACTAGATGTCCCATGGTTGGATGCTTAATTCCTACCAGGGCTCAGTAGAATGTCAGGAGTTGCTTTCCAAATGGCATGTAATTCTCTGCTGCAGATGCTCTGGCCTTGTCCCAAGCCACAGGGGCTCCTCTGTGACTTGCCTGTTAGAACTTGCCAGAGGCTCCACACGCTGTCTTTCTCTTGCACAGATAGCTCTCTGGTACCATGAATCTGTTGTGTCACTGGCCCGAGGAGCAGGCCTGCTTGTGCTAGAACCTAAGTCTCACTCAAAGGTAAAATCTTTCTCTGTTACCCAAGAAGTGGGATGTAGTAGTATTTCCAAGCATAGGATCTGCTGCCCCAAACCCAAAGAGGCCTACCAAATCTTGGACTTCTTTCCTACTGTTAAGTGCTAGGTGCACTATATTAAAAACTATGACAAAAGAAAAAAAAGTGCAAGGTGTTGTTGGATACTCATTATCTTGCCTCTAGGAATACCATGTACTATGAGGTATCTGCATAGATTCCCAAGGATCAGTCTCTTCTGCCTGTCATTATGATACGCATGATAATTAAATCATGGTAATTCATCATGATAATTGAATCATCTCCCTTCTGACAGTGTGGTTCAGCCACCTCACTTCTGCTTTTCATAGATTCTACCATCCCCACTGCTACTAGAGAGCTCAGTCCTTTTAAAGCATCTTCTACCATTAACCTCACTCTACAGAGGATATTCTGCCACTAACTTCTTAAGGCCCTGGTGTCTCCATCACTACCATCAGTACATATTTCTTATGTCCTTGGTAAACTGAATGTCCTCCAAGACCTTGTAAGGAACTTGGCTAGTCAACAGGGTTTTTAGCTTCATGTGATAGACTCATTGTGACATGCCTTCCCCTCTGAGCCTTGGGAATCCTCTCCTTCATAGTTTCTTCCATAAGATCCCATGACGTTTTAGGGTTCCTGCTTCATCTATTGTAGGCCATTACTTCTACATGGTTTCCCAAACAATCCCAGCAGCTTATTAAAACTGTTCTTCAGAATATTGACTCCTGTGTCATGAGAGAGTACCCACTATCAACAAATTTTCTCTTGATCAGCTTCCTTGAGGGAGCTCCACTTGATCCAATACCCTGCTGGTCCATTCCCAAAACAAGAATGAAAGAATAACTAAGAAAGGAAAACATTATCTTGTAAGGAACCTATCTTGCTTGAGGTCTGTTCATAGTCTTTAAGCAAGAAGGGAATCTCGAACTTCCAATAAGGAGTAAGCTACTTCTACAAAACCAGATGTTAAGGAGTAATTGGCAGATTCAAGGTTCTCAAGCATATTTACCCAGAAGTCCATGCCTAAGTCTCAGAATTTCATTTCCTCATATCAGGGCTTAACTTTGAAACAGAAGACTGTCTAGTCTGAGAATTCAGTCTTCTGCAAGATTCAGCCACTTGTACAAATAAGTATAGGATAATCGACAGTTGTCTGATTGTTAGCTGTGTCTGTCCTTGAACTACAGAAGGTGAGAACCTCAAACACTTACAAAAAGACCTTCTGATGAATTCTTTGTTGATTAATAGATCTGAGCCTGTCATTTTATCTCTTCATTGAATCAATAGCACTTAGCAATAGCCACTCAGTTCCACATTTCATACAGCTACCTGTACTCCATCCCAGTTCATCACAGATGAAAGTCTCAGCAATGGCACTGCCCAGTATAACTGGGATGATCAATAGTCCCCCTACCACCAGTGATGGGGTGCTTATTGCTTGCCATCTAGCCAACAAGGTCTCCAACTTCAGAATTTTATCCTTCCACTTACTTCCTAAAATCAACTGTCTTAAGTTCTCTAGAAGCAGAACTTAAGAAAGGCGATCTTGTTCAGGTTATTTATTGAGGGACTACTCTCAAAAGACTAGGACTGAGGGAGACAGTGAAAGCAGGGGAAGGTACTAAGGAAAGATGTAATCTTGGCTTCAGTCTGTTCCCCTAAGAAGTTCTGGAGTAATCATTGTACAACATTTGGTCACAGCTTGAGGGAAAATGACTATACTTTTCTACCCCTGTGTGAGACAATCATTGCCTACAGTCCATCATAGGAGGGGCAGAGTTGGAAGTGGGTATGTAGCCTTCCTGGGTAAGACACCTTCTAGTTAAGGGCAATTCTGCAAAAGAGGGGATAGCTATGAATGGTTATTAGTCTATGCCCACAGTAGCTGGGAAATCGATATGGATCCATCACAGCATGCAAGGGATCCAATAGCATGGCACCAACAGCACCCACTAAACTGCTGTTTCTTAAGATATCCTTATTGTTGTGAATTACAGTAATACAGAGAAATTCCATAAAATGAAACCACAAATTTAAAGTTATGCAGTGGTGTGCTGGAGCTGTCTTCTATTAGCCCAAAAGAGTTGATTACTCACATCTCTTACCAACTTGGTGTTCAGTGATGTCATGTAGGAAGCTTGAAATTGTCCATGGTTGGACTATTTCCATCATGCAAACTGATAAAAGCTACACACCAGGTCCTTCTCTTCAGTGGGGGTAGGTGGGAGATCAAGTTGTTAAACATTGGCCAGCACACCGCTGCAGCAGTTCAAGATAAGAATACTTGTTCCTGGTTGTAAGTATCAGGAAAATAAGCTTAAAAAAAGAGCAATTAAGTGACAGATTTAGAATTAAAATCTCTATCCATCTGACTTTATTGTAATGGCGCTTAGTTTAACACACATTCACTGAGTTACAACTATGTACAAGCATGGTTGACACTAAGACACAATCTCAATCCATAAAGGAAAGGAAATGAAGTTCAGTCTTGGGGAAACCAAAAACATGTTATGTCAGGAATTTGACCCAAGTGTTTCTAGAAATTTTCATATCTGTGGGATGTTAATAATGTTCTGAAAAGTTTTCCCTTTTAAATTTGTAATATGAAGATTTTAAAAATGTAATCTAAATGCCTCAGTTTATGAGCTACTTATAGAAAAGAACTTTGTAATGCACAAAGCTTAATATAAATGAAAAGTTGTTAATAAAAAATCAATAGGGACAATAATAGCCCTGCTTCAAATGGCTAAAGCATTAGATCCCTTAGTGTAAAGATGAGGGTAACTTCAACATAGCCTTCTTAAATTGAGCTAAGGTCACTTTTTCTTGTGGTGTTTCAGCTGACTTGGAATAACTTCTTCAGGATCTTATTTTGACAAGTGATTTTTAATGTGATCAGAATTCTTCTGGCCCTGGAGAAATGAGCAGCATTTCTCTCTTTCACAGAGCCAGGATTAAAGTTATTACGAATGGAGTGTTTCAGAATTAGGGCAGCTCCAGCTGCTTGTTGTGCGTGCCTCTTCCCATATACGGTACATTCAGGAAAAGCTGTTGGGTCCAGCGCCATTGTCACTTCAGATGTTTGGTGGTTTGTCAGTTTCAAGACTCTCCTATTTCAAATCTTCTCTTCTGTTCTTCTCTCACCTCTTGGTCTTAACCTTCTATCTGTCCCAGGATCTCCACTTCACCTTTCATTCCAGCTAAATCATTTGTTCCTCTTATTACTGTTTCTGGCAAAACAGTACATTATGGTCACAGTGTCATAGTCTCCAGTGCCACAAATATTACTGGATTTAGAAAGCAAGGATATTCTGAGAGGAGACAAATTAAAGGATAGCTTTCTATTGCCACAGTGAAAGGTACAATCACAGCAGCCGGAACAGTCATAATACGGGCAACTGTATCTATCTGAGCACCTTACTGGTTCATACAAACACACACACACACAAGCACGCCCATGCACACACAGCATATGATTATATATCTTTCTACATGAATTTTTAAAAAGACAATGGCACTCTTCAGAGGGCTTGTTTTCTTCTGGGTAATATTTTGCAAGATCGTTATCAAGGAGGGTTGTGCCTTTTGTGTGTGAGACACAAGCACATACACAAAATCCGCTTGCTCTGTGAATTTGCTGAACAATTTCATATTGTTGAATTCCACCAGTTAACACATATATTTAGATTCTAACAATGACTGACAGACATTTGGAAAGCAAAAGTAAAAGTTGACCTGAAAACAGTTCAAATTTGCCATATGCTTACTGTTTCCATTAACAGTTTGTATACCATCGTAATTTATGTTCAACTGGCTAACTTGATATCTTTAAAGAGTGAAAACTGTTTCTTTTTCCAACAAAGCATTTCAGTTTTCCTCTTACCCATAGGTATGACAACATAATAAATGATTAAGGACAAATTTAAGATAGTCTGAAGGGGAAAGAATGGGTTTTGCCCCCTAGAACCTATCACAAATATTTCCACATAAATAATTGCCTCACTGAAGAAATGCTCTAACAATATGCAACAGGTGCAATTTCAAAGATAAGTTATTTCCTTAAACATAGCCTAACAGAATTTCTAAACAAAAAAAGGATTAGTGCTTAGAAATCACTGCAATTTAAATTGTGTGTATAAGCAAATGGCAAAAAATTCTCATTTTACCCTAATTTTTGCCTTTTAAAAAGAATTATATTATTTTCTCATGTGTTTAAGCAACCAAATACCCCATTAACTGGCTGCACTTTCCTTTTCTTTCTTGAAACTTCATTTCTTAGGTATTATTGTAGACAGAGGGGATTTTTGAAGGAAGGGGAAAAAAAGAAAAAGTTTTTATTAGTTGTTTTAAAATTTGACACTTCAGTGTAAAGCTACTTATCCTTTTCATGTATTTAAGGATATGTCTTCCATTATACCAGTTTATTTCAGAAAGCCTAGATGGTCATGTTTACAGTAAAAATGTTACTAAAGCCTGAGTAATTAAAATAATTGAGATTTGCTGATTAATATTCTAGATTCTGAGCAAGAGTTGTAGATTGCTTTTAACATAGAGGTTAGTGCGTGGTAATACTCAATAAATAAATTTTAATTAGCTAAATAGTTACTCATAAGTTGTAATGTGTATTGTGGTTTTAAAGGTGCCATATTTACATCAAAATATCCTAAAAGAATGAAACCAACCACCTAAAACATTTATAACCATTAATTATCTTAAATTAAAATATTTTGTTACTGGCATTTTAGTGAAGTTTATCTTTCAGCTATCTCTGCTGAGAACACTTAAGGCATAAATCATGAAAACAATGAGTAACTTGCAGTGAATCATAGAAATTAAACATGAAACTAGAATAAAAATTATTTGATGGCAGGCTTCTGCCTGTTGTCACACTGATGGACAAAGCCCTTGGGAATGTCAGAAAGATGATCTACAATTCACCCAACAACATTTAGCTGGTTTTCACTACAGCCGTCTTTGTCCTTTAAACTCTCGTGAGAGGAGGGCGGGCATGACGTGCCACTTCACCTGAAGCACCAACAAGACTCTGCTCATCTGTAGAAGCTGAGCCCTCGGCAGCTGGCCCCTTTCCACCGGGAGCTACGAGCACCGCTCTGCCGCATCGCAGGTCCCCTCAAGCAGCAGATATCTGTGGCTGCCATGCAGTCCCCAACTCTACCAAGCCACCTGGACAACATATTTAATGTATCGGGAATGCTATTGTTGCCACTTGGGCAAAAGTTTTTTAATTTAATTTTTTCTCAACCCCTGTATGATCCCTGGGATTATGCTATGAAATTTGGCCTCATATTGCAAAACTCTTTGTTCAAAAATATAAGGGGAAAAAAATCAGAGCCCTTCCACTTCTCCGCTTGCCCCTACTTCCTCCGAATTATTCGGAAAAATGGATTCACCTTCTATATCATTGCAATTAAATTTTCTTTCTTAAAAATCTAATGCTTCCAAAAGCCGGCTTTTCTGAACCATTACGAACGAAAGTCGAACAACTAACTGGTAAGTTGCTTACCCTCGTGCATTGTTCTGGCACCACCAAACTCGAACGTGCCTCTACCGCAAGTTTGCGCGGTGGGTGTAATCGTCTGAGAACCGTATCTGGAAAACATTCTGACGTTTTCAGCTGCTAAAGTGATACTTCCAATACCATTGTGTCTGTTTAGTTTAAAAATGAGGTTGATAATGCTAATGCTTTTCCATAGATGATCTTCTACTTTTTAATGATTCCCGTAGTTTCCCTTACATAAATGACTAAATCCTTACAGAATCTCGGTCTTGATTAGCACTCCTGATAGTAAAATTTCACATACTAAATCAGCACCAGCTGTAGCAAGAAAGAAAGAAAAAGGCAAGTGTAAATGTTCCATATGCCCCACCAAATTGGCATCTGTGTCAGTAACCCCGTTTTTGTTTTTTTTTTAACTATTGTATACATACATTCTCTTAAGTGTTTTGCTCACAGAATACTGCTAACAAAATTTCTCTGTTGAAGTATCAAGGAAAGAGCCTGTTGTTGGTATCACTCAGCTACAAAAAATACAATTTCTCCCTCTCCTCTGGTGGCCACAGACATACCTGAATGTTCTATTTATTAAGTTACTTTAAATTAGTGAACCTTTGTTTCACTAATGTGTTCTCTGTAATGTGACACTGAAGAGTTCTGATAAAGCTGCTTTACAGCTGGAGTTTAAGCCTTAGCAACACCAAACAATGCCAGAGAGACAATAGAATTATTTTGGTCATCTGGAAGGTATCTCAGAGACCAGGCTCAAAACAAAACAAATAACCTGGAATATGGTGGTTTTGGAAAGCATTTGTGATTTCTCTCATCTCATTACCCACATTCTTTTCAAATTATGATGTGCCTCTTCATAAATAGATATGAATACAGACATATGTAGAGATTAGGTATAGGTATAGGTATCAATATCAGAAGTGGTCCCAAAGCTGTATCTGAGCTATCTTGGTAGGCCAGGTTACAACAGAAGAGAGAACGGACCACTCCTGTCTTTGTGACACTCCTTCATTCCTGCTCATGCATTCTCACAAGTGTTGATAACTTCATGTAGCTCTTGCTTGCTTACATGTCTGTCTCTCTTGATTTGACTATACGCTCCTTAAGAGTTGAAATAGTGTCTGTGTAGCCCTGTCTACCCTATGGGAATACCAGAGTTTAGTAAGATACCCAACAAATGTTTGCCCACATCAGAATGGTTAAGGAATGCTGTAACTTTTAGTTAAAAGCCAAATGAACTGGATGATGAACAATGTACCAAGTGGGATCAAATGACCCAACTAAACAAGAACAAGGAGAAATAGATTAAAATTTTCTTTTTTTTTTTCTGAAGTTTGCCTACTACATAAATTCCCTTTCATTGAGTGTTATCATAGGGCTATCGAGATTTAGTGAAAGTTACTCTTGATAACTGAAAGGCTAAGAATTAGAAGGAATTTAGTTTGCAAGCTAAAAATCTCTTTGATCTTAAGATCCAGTTTATCTGAATTCTTAGTGAATAATTTAGAGAAGTGTGTGTAAAAAAAATCCACAATTGTGATATATCTTGCAAAATAGTATTTTAAAATATAATTTTTTTTTAAATACATAGCTCCTTTTACGAGACAATGGCTTTTCTCCCCAGTACTGTGAGTAGTCCAGCAAAGTTGCTAGTCTCCTCTTAGGGACGCTGTGATAGGAACCCCATACCAGGAAGTTTGGATGAGAATATCCAATGTTTATGTGCATAAAATGCAACTACAGTTATCAACCCTGTAGTGATTTAATGGCAGTTATAATGATTGTGCTGAACTTATTCTTAAAACTCTTAGTCATATTGTAGTTGACAGTAGTAGTGGTAATATTCATATTTCTACAAACTTCACTATTCATGGAAATTAAGCACATGAATTAAGCACATGAATTAAGCACAATTAAGTTCTTTTTATCTCTATATTCCCAAATATCAGCATAGTGATGTTGAGGATGTATTTAAAAATTATTTGAGTACATAAAATATTTTTTTGAACAACTATTTCTTACTTGGTTGCCTGCTTAGTTTTAGTCTTAGGTCTGTAATTGGCACACTTATTTTAATTTAGTTGTATGGATGATAAATTATACACTGATATGGGATTTTCCCAACTGACAGATAAGCTTAAAATTAACCTAGGGAATCAACCATTGAAGAAAGCCTTTCTAAGAACACTGTGTGCATGCAGACCTACTACATGTCACAGTGCAGAATCATCAGCCCAAAAGAACAGGGGCAAGAGCTGGTGCAAGCCAGGATCACATGAAGTTGCATTCTGCTTGCTCTATGCCAGCCTCTGGTTGTTAAATATGTTGTACATCAAGTTTGGTTTCTGACTGAAGATGATTTATGATTGTGATGAAAAGACTTTATGTAATAATAATCTTTTAAAAATTATTTAGTAGATGTTATTAGTACAATTTACTGGTATAAAGAACGAACTTGGACTTTTCTCTCACACAAGATTCTACAAAAAGATTCTGGTTGAGATAGAATTAAATGTAAAAACAAAACACAAATATCAACAAGAACTAGAAGAAAATGGAATAGCATACTTATAACATCTAAAAGATTAGAGTAAGATAGACTTAAAACGACAATGACAGATGCTACATTTGACATAAGAATAAAGAAAACTTGCATAATAAAATTGTGGGTCTATATTTTGGTTTATCTCCTTTATCCTATTGATCTGTGCATTTATCCAACCATCTATACCACACCGTCTCAATTACTGCAGCTATACAATAAGCCTTCAGATCATTTAAATCATTCTAGGACCTGTGCCTTTCCATATGAATTTTATTTATTTTCTTTTTTATTGTGTTTTTTCCATTACCATTTATCCACCTTATACCCTCTTCTACCTCCACCCACCTACACCTCCCCATCGCAATCACCACATTGTTGTTCATGTTCCTGAGTTCTTTTTCTTTTCTTGTTTTGCTCGATCCTCCTAAACAGTATATGAAAAACAGGGTAATTTATGCAACGCCTACAAGGAGTTCACAAAAAATGGTCATAGTAGGAGGCAAAGTTCAGAAAGCAGTGACATGGAATTTTCTCTTGGAGCACAGGCCTTCACAGTCCAAGGTGATGTTTGTTCTAATACTATCCATGTGTCCTTGGGACTGGTGGTTACCAGCTGTCATTGTCTTTTATAATTCCATAGGCTTTGCTCACCAAAAGCCGTCTCCTTGTCTGGTGATACATGCAAGGGTGGTTTGTATGTGGTGATTGCTTCTTCAAAGGCCACAGCCAGGTCACACACTATTTAAAGCACTACTTTATTTAAGACAACATTCAAGTGTTTCTTCTCCCTTTGCTATCTATGATTGCCCCATTTCAGTTTGCCATAGAACAGCTGTTTCGATATCCAGCATTTATCTGTTCTCCACATGCATCCAGCCCAGAGGGATTGTTAAGCAGATCATTGTTTTAATTCTGGCTACATTCCAGGTCCCCATTATTAGTGATCCTGTCTTAACATTTACTGTTCGGTTTGGCTCACAGGTGATGTTGATTAAATTGGATATGCCATCTGGGGTGGGTGTTCATCTGGTAGGCACATTCAAGGCAGAGTACACCTACTGTTTCATTTTGGTCTGAAGCTTCGTGGCACATCTGATGGCATTCTGGACACGGTTTTATGAAGCCTGGGCTTGACTCCTGGTTTATTCAGTTAGTAGTTCTGTAAAATTGGGCAACTCACTTCACTATTTGGGGCTTTGGTTTCTTAATGAATAAAACAAAGAGTATAATTATTAGTTCATTCCTTCATTTGTTTCCTTGTGAAGTTTTAACCATTTATTAGGCAGCTACTTTGTGTCTGATAGTCTGATACTACACTAGATGTAAAGAAATCAGAGATAAATAAGAAATCAATGCAGAGGAAAAAAGACACATAAACCAAAAGTTTGCAATATTATGTATAATGTTCACAAAACATCTCTTTATGCTAATAGATATGAGCAAAGAACTATGGATCCTGGAGAACAGAGCAACAAAATCTGCCCCCAGAAATCACAGGATTTCCCAAAAAGCACATGATCATTGAGCTGCATCCTAAAGACTGACAACTCCTAACTTTGCCCTGACCAGCATGACTCAGCTGGTTGGAGCATCACCCTGTGACTGAAGGGTTTCTGGTTCTGTTTAGTTTCCTGGCCAGGGCACATGCATAGGTTGTAGGTTCAATCCCAAATCTGGGCACATGTGATCTCCAGTACAGACACACATGGGAGGCAACCAATCAATGCTTCTCTCTGCCATCAATGTTACTCTCTCTTCTCCTCTTTCTCTTAAAAAGCAATGGAAAAATGTCCTTGGGTGAGGATAAAAATAAATGAAAGAAAGGAAGGAAGGAAGGAAGAAAGAAAGAAACAAGAGTTCTGAACTTTGCTTTTGTGCATCTTTTCAATCAAAATACCCACATCAGGGTTATACAATTTCATCCCTATCTATTGTGAAAAAAAGAATCAAACATGTACAAATTTCTCATATTTTATTTCATTAGTTAATTTAAATAAGCAAAGCAGACTTGAATATATGTGCTACATAGCACATAAGATTGTTTTGAGAATCAAATGGCATGATGCGTAAATGCATACCTTTCAAAGCGCTGGAGAAAGCTCTTCAAGCATGTGGGTGATGTTGCCTGCCTTGCCTATACCAAGAGTATGTCACCAGACTAAATGAAAAAAACAAATGTGAAGAAAATTGGAAATGCAAAAGCACAGATAATAATAAGAGCAGGAATACGTAGTTAGCACTTACTTGGATTATACAATGTACTGGGCAGTGTTCTAAATGTTTGACTTACATTAGCCATTTAATCATCACAGTGATCAGTAGGGTGGGTCCTGGAGGTCATATGAAAGAGTCAGTATTGGACCATTTTGGGTGTACAAAAATGACAATTTTATATAGTTCAACCCATTATTACTTCACTATTTTACAGGTGAAGAAATGAAGTGCAAATTGGTTAATGTACCCAAGATCACAGAATTGGCAAAATATTATTTTTTATTATTATTTATGGATATTCTGAATCTGTTAGGGTTCATGAGTTACAAAACTAAAAATCCCAAATGCCTAACTTTAAAGAGAAAAATAATTCATTGGGAAGTCATGGAGACACACACAGTCAGGAAAAGCTGAACAGCAGAGTATTTCCAGAATTCACTGCTTCTCATTACCTCAGGGTGTCACCCTCTTCCAAGCCACCATCATCCCTCACCTGTATGAAGGCAGGAGCCTCCTAAATGGTCCCTGCCCTTGTCCTTCCTCAAGCGGCTTTCAACCTAGTGGAGAGATAGATCATGTTTAAATGTAGGTCAAGTAATGTCACTCGTCTACTTAAACCGTTCAATGGCTCCTGTTTTACTCAGGGGCAAAGCCAACACGTTTACTCTGACCAGAAAGTCCTACTTGATCTGCCATTGGCTCCCAGGCCACTTGGACCTCACCTGTTACCATCCTCTCCCTCCTCTCCTCTCTGCTCCAATCACATACTCCTTGATGACCCAGAGCACCATCACAACTCAGACCTGAGCATCTCCAAATCTTTTCCCAGGCCACCAAGCAGCTCACTCCCACACCAGCTTCTGGTTTTTTTCTCAGTGAGATCTCCTTTCAGCCCCTATTGAAAATTTTAATACCATCCCAGCAGAGAAGCAGCCTTCATCCTGCCCTCTTTTATTTTTTATTTCTGTAGCACTTATTATTTTCTCACTCACTTTATGTTTACTGATTTATATTTATTATTGGTCTTAAGTAGAATATTAGGGCAGAGATATTTTACTATTTTGCACAGTAGTTGACACCTAAATAAATACTTGTTGAGTAAATGGATAACTAGGCCTCAGAAAAATTAAACAAATAAACAGAATAAATGTAACAAAAGTGGAGTCTTGGGGATCGAGAAGCTTCAACTTCTTCCTGAGTAATTATGTTCAAAAGTGCAATTCTCAGAAGAAAGACTGATGAGGAGCATAGCTGAGGTCCCAGGCCTGCCCACTGAACAGGATAGGAGAGGGCACACAGGGCCCCTAAAAAATCACAGGTAACTGTCATTATACTTCAATAGTATAAAAAGGGGAGTGGATTGAGGCAAGTAAAAATTAATAGCTCTGCCACCCACTACACATGCTGACATTGGATTCTTTATTTTTTGATGTATTTTCTAGGCAATTAATGCTCCAGAAACAGTAGACATACATAAAAATTTGTATTTAAAAATCATACTTCCCAGTGTAGACCATTAACGTTTCCTTTAGATTGGTTATCTTTCCATGGCTTTGGGTAAGCTGTGAAATATATGATATGTGTATTAGAATACCTACATATCTTCTAGAAGAGTTTTTGAATTCTTGTATTTAGGAATTTTATTTTATCTTGAAGAAAACACAAGCATTATCAGCCTCTAGTACCACTTTTATTCTGCTCAAAATAAAATAATTACACTGCTTTTGCTGATAAAAAGGCAATATGTGCTAATTGAAAAAAGTTGAAC
This sequence comes from Furipterus horrens, assembly GCF_987537825.1. Lineage (NCBI taxonomy): Eukaryota > Metazoa > Chordata > Mammalia > Chiroptera > Furipteridae > Furipterus > Furipterus horrens. Next base: position 140,781,108 of record NW_028327171.1, read on the forward strand.
AATACGGAAGTAGATAATGTAGACCTACATCGATCTTGCCTTTCTCCTTGCTTCTGTTCTATGCCACAAATAACCCCCTTTTATCATGTGGGATATGTATTTTCAGTTTATTTTGATATCACAGAAGACTTTTGTAAAAGCACTAGAAAAAATAATATGATTCACACTGTTATATAAACTGTATGTTTGATAAAAAACCATTATGTACAGTATTCTACAACCTGTGTTCTTCACTTTATATTCTATCATGTGCCCCACTGGTCCACTTGACCTTATTTAAAGGTTGTATACTATTCCATTATATGAATACATCATAACATTTAACTAATACTTGAATGATGGACATTACTGTTACGCTACAAATGAAGGTAAATGGATTAAGAAGTACAAATTGGTAGTTACAAAATAGTCACAGGGATGTAAGAAACAGCATAGGGAATATACTCAATAATGTGCCAGGTGGGTACTAGACTTATCAGAGAATCACTTCATGAATTATATAAATGTCTAACAACTATGCTGTATATCTCAAAGTAATATAAAATAATATTGAATGTCAATTATAGTTGAAAAACTAAAAAAAGAAAAAGTATTATACCAATACTACAAAAAAGGCTATGACCAATATCATTGAATATAAATGTCCATTTTCCTTTTTAGGGTAAAGTCCAAAAAATACAATTACTGAATCAAAGTGCAGGAATATTTTACATTTTGATACATAGTATTAAATTTTACAGAAAATTTATTACAATTTACACTCCCATCAACAATGTATAAATAATTCTTACTTTCTAACACCATCATTTAATAGAAGGCACAGAATCTATTAGTATGTCTGTGAACTCTACATTCTAGATACCAGATCTTATGTGGTGCCATCTTCTCTGGTAATTGGAGATGAGTCAGACAAATTAGAGTAAGTCAGATGAGTCTGACCTAAATTAACACAGCTCTAAAAATGGCAACACACACTGTTGCATGATCAAACAGTAGTTACTGGAATAAGTGTATGGCCTTAGATGGGGGTTTTAACATTTTCAACAAGACTGGACCCTATCTGAGTAGACAGGTAGATACAGGAATGCAATATTTTAGAAACACAGTGTCAGCCAGCGATAGCTTGTATAGGACACACATAACACCCAATGTGACTGTACTGAGAGATGGGGCCTTTAATGAGGTCCTGAGGGTGCAGATCTCATCCACTAGGACTGGTACCCTTATAAGAAGAGGAGACACCTGAGTTTCTCCTCCATGCAGAGGAGAAGGTCCATGTGAAGAAGGCACAACAAGAAAGTGCTGTCTGTAAGCCAAGAGAAAAGGTCTCACCAGAAACCAACCCTGTTGGGCCTTGATCTTGACCTCCCAGTCTCCAGAACTGTGAAAAGAGAAATTTCTGTTGTTTAAGCCACTCAACCTGTGTAGTACTTTGTTATGGCAGCCTGAGCAGATTAATACATTCAGTTAAAGGTAAAAGGTTTTCTGAGCATCTTTAAAATATGAAAAACACCTCAAATATTCACTCTGTCATAGTCAATTGTAATTAGGATGATCTGTAGTATCCTTGTTTTCTAAAGAGATTTATTTAATGAAGGGTAATATCATCTCAAATCTCGTTGCTGCTCGGAGTGACTATATGTCAAGCACCAAGCATCAGAAAGCCTTAGCTGGGAAAAGAATCAGCTCCATAAACATACAATTTGATGTTTGTTTGTTCTTTAATAGAATGTCCCACCTATTGGAGGTTCAAGTTCTATCTTTAATATTCTCTCAGACAATCTTTGCAGATAATCATATGTGTATACGAAATGATGCTGAAATTGTCAACCCAAGTTACTATATTTTGATTAGTGCAGAAGGTGGGCTGAAGGAATTGTGACAATTAAATAAAATATTTTAATCTACCACCAACAAATTATTTTCCCATCCCTCTTCAAGGCAAGAATCAGCACTTATAGGTGTGGGAAAAGTTACTGAGGCAAATGCCAGGGTCATTTTTTAAAAAGTTTAAAACCACATTTTGCAAAAGAGGTGCTATCTTCAGCGTTCTCCATTGCACTCTCTCCATGTCTGACCTTCATCTTTGTCCTTCCTGAGCATGCTTCACTCTGACCAACACCGGCACACAGGATGTGAAGACTGTTTGAAAGCAAGATTTCACATCAGCATTTTAATAATAAACACAAACACACACTTACCCAGTGCATTTTACGCCTGCCTGCAACAAAAACAGCTGAACAGATTGTGATGGAATTCAGAGACTGACAATCTGACAAGAAAATATCTTTTTGTCTAAAATCTGGCGTCCATAGGTTTTTGCAAATCTAAATATTTTATTTTGCACTGGAAAAGGAGCCAGTCTTATGTACAATTTATAAAATAAATGTGTAGATACATGTTTTGAAAATCTCCAAATTTTGTCAACACATACTGTCCAACTTTAAAGACTTGCCCCACCCCCCATTTTTTCCCTATGATTTGGGTGTGTTTTTCCTCTGCCTTTTAGACTTTCACTATTTTTATGTAATAAGAACTCTTTTGCAAACCAGTGTTTCAATAGTGATTTAAACAGTAGTTTCAGTGTCAAATTGGCCTTTCCACAGCAGGGAGTTTTAAGCCTTGCTGTATTATACTTCCAAGACACTCAGGAGCTGGAGTTAGGAGATATAATAATTTCTTTGAAGTTCGCCTTTCACTACACACTGGGATGCAAACAAGCTTCAGTTACTCAGCAGTCAAACAATTCCATCATACAATGAACAGGGTTCAATATTGTACCAAATTTTCTAATTATGTCTTCGTGATATTTGCTGCATGAAGTTAGGTGAAAGCAGACTAGAATCAATATAGAACTCCTCATCTAAACAGGACATCTGGGCTTTGAGATATTTTATTTATTGCCTCAAAATACCCCTTTGGTAAGTCATAATTACAATAAATGTAGCTTAATTGAGGAAAAACATAAAAGTATTTCTGATCAACTGGCATGTATGTTAAGGGTACTTATTGTACCAGAGATATGTATGACCTAACTATATATACATGTGAAGTTCCAGATTTAAGCAGATACATTTTCTTCCCAGGCATGTTATTATATTTCCTTTATGGTTTATGTATCATAGTAATTCAGCCGCCTTAATGCTATTTCTTTAAAGGATTTCTTAATCCTTTTCTATCCTGAGAGTTGGACCTTCTCCTTTTATAAGATTTCAAAAGTTCATGCATGATTCTTTCTTATTAAAGTTTCAGAAAGAGAATAAAACAACAATCAACTGCCAAAGAGGCATCTCATCCATGACGGAGAAGTGAAATGTTGAAGAGCATTCAATGACCCAATAAAAAGTATCATGAACTACTGCTCACAGAAGCTGCAAGGAAATCAGAAGCGCTTATAGATGTAGAGTAAGACGTGCCTGCCCAACACAGGCAGTTCTGAAGAGCTGAGGAACTGGGGAAAATACTGCTTCATTGCACAAATGCAACCTTTCAATATTGTCCTAAATTTTAATAAGAATTTTGATGTTCTTTAACAGTCATTAATTTGTAGTAGCATCTGAAAACAACATCTGGAGTGATTTATATTTTAGAAAAAGGAAGACTTTAACTTCCAGCCAAGATAGAGGCATAGGTAAACACAGCTCACCTCCTTGCACAACCACAGCAAAAATTACAACTAAATTCCAAAACAACTATCATCCAGAACCATCAAAAAATCAAGCTGTATGGAAGTCCAACAACCAAGGAATTAAAGAAATCGCATTTATTCAGGTGAGTAGGAGAGGCAGAGATGCAGAACGGATTGGTCTCATGCCCCCATGTGGTGGATAAAAGTCTGGAAGGCTATCTCAGGAGTGAGGGATTGTAGCCCCACAGCAGGCCCCCCTGCCCAGGGTACCAGTGCCAGGAGAATAAATCCCTATAACTTCTGGCTGTAAAAACCAGCAGTGGAAGAAACTACAAGATTCTTAGGCATCTCCTCTTAAAGAACCCACAAAAGATTTGTAGCTTACTCAGACTCATTCACTCTGCACTCCAGCACTGGGGTAGCACCTTGAAAAGCACCAGTGGCAAACAGGAAGAAACTTAAGTCTGGCATTAAGGCAAGTGACAAGGGACAGCTTCCTCCTGAACAAAACACCAGAGGACAGGCAGTGGCCATTGCCCTTTTCTGAGCCCTCCCACACACAGAGCCACAGAGTGGTGACACCATAACTGAGATTCCACCAACCTGGTTCAGAGGCAGTACCCCATCCAGGTGATTATCGTGATTATCTAAGACACTGCCCCATTCAACTTACAGGTGTGCTTTTCTACATTAGGCCATGCTACTAGGACAAGGAGTCAAAGCCACTCTACCTAATACATAAAAACAAACACAGAGAGGCAGCCAAAATGAAGAAACAAAGAAATATGTCCCAAATGAAATAAAAGAACAAAACTTCAGAAAAAGAGCTAAACAGAATGGAGGTAAGCAATATATTAGATACAGAGTTCAAAACACTGGTTATTAGGATGCCCAAAGAACTTATTGAGTACTTCTATAGTATCAAAATGACCCAGGCAGAAATGAAGGTTACACTAAGTGAAACAAAGAAAAATTTATGGGGAATCAACAGTGGAGTGGATGAAGCTGAGAATCAGATCAATGTTTTGGAACATAAGCAAGGAAAAACCATTCAATCAGAACAGCAAAAAAAAAAAAAAAAAAAAAAGAATACAAAAAGACAAGGATAAGCTAAGGAGCCTCTGGGACAACTTCAAACATACCAACATTAGAATCATAGGAGTGCCACAAGGAGAAGAGAAACAGCAAGAAATTGAGAACTTATTTGAAAAAACAATGGAAGGAAACTTCCCTAATTTTGCAAAGGAAATGGACATACAACTCCAGGAAGCAGAGCCCCAAACAAACTGGACACAAAGAGTACCACACCAAGACACATCATATTTAAAATGCTAAAAGTTAAAGATAAAGAGAGAATCTTAAAAGCAGCAAGAGAAAAGCAGAGAGTTACTTACAAAGGAGTTTCCATAAGACTGTCAGCTGATTTCTCAAAAGAAACTTTGCAGGCAAGAAGGGGGTGGCAAGAAGTTTTCAAAGTGTTGAAAAGCAAGGACCTACAACCAAGATTACTCTACCCAGCAAAGCAGTCATTTAGAATGAAAGGGCAGATAAAGTGCTTCTTAGACAAGGTAAAGCTACAGGAGTTCATCATCACCAAGCCATTATTATATGAAATGTTAAAGGGACTTACTTAAGAAAAAGAAGAAGATCAAAACTATGAATATAAAAATGACAATGAATTCACAACTATCAACAATTGTATCCAAGAAAAAGAAGAAGGAAAAAAAAAAAAAAACTAAAACAACCAGAACAGAAACAGAATCATAGATATGGAGATCATTTGAAGAATAATCAGTTGGGAGAGGGAAAATGGGGAAAAAGGTGCAGGGATTAAGAAGCAGAAATTGGTAGGTACAGAATAAGCAGGAGGATGTTAAGAACAGTACAGGAAATGGAGTAGCCGAAGAATTTATATACACAACCCATGGACATGAACTAAGCGGGGGATTGCTGGAGGGAATGGAGGGTGCTGGGTGGAGGGGGATAAAGAGGGAAAATTAGAACAATTATAATAGCACAAACAATAAAAAATATATATAAAGAAAAGGAAGATATTAGGATTTAAGGGCTTCAGAAAGTTATTAGAGGCCTTACACATTACTGATGGTACAATAGAGAAGAGAGAGAGATTCTCTCTCATAACAAGGTGCCCCTGGCAGGATTTCCTTAGCAGCAGCCTTAGCTAATCAGGAGGGTCTGCTCTGCTACAGGCATCAGCCAGCACTCCAGCCTTCTTCAGTGATGGTTTCAAAGTAATAGATCATGGACAAAATGTGAGAAAGTATATACACTAAAACATTAACTGGCAGTCATTTCTGGGAGCTGAGACTTATATATATTTTTCTAATATTATAAAAATGAGCAGGTATGAATTGTGTCATCAATAAAGCATAAACAGAAGCAACAAAGATACCATACCCTTCAGTTCTGAATGGATAAGTAAACTGTGGTACATCCAGACAATAGCATATTATTCCCTAAAAACAAGTGAGCTGTCAAGCCATAAAAAGACATGGAGAAACTTTGGGGCATATCACTATGTGAAAGAAGCCTATCTGAAAAGGCTACGTGCTATACTATCTCAACTATACAATTTTCTGGAATAAGAAAAACTATAGGCACAGTCAAAAGTGGTTTCCAGGGGCTTTGGGCAGGAGGGAGGGATGAATAAGCAGAGCACAGAGGCTTTTTCAGGCGATGAAAACTTTATGGCATTATAATGATGTATGATACTATAATGATGGATGTGTATATACATTTGCCCAAGCTATAGAACATACAACACCAAGAGTGAACTCTAATATAAAAATGGACTTTGGGTGATTATGATCTGTCAATATAGGTTCATCTGTTGTAATAAATATGCAACTCCGGTGGGAGCTGTTGATAATGGGGGAGGCCGTGCCTGTGTGGGGAAAGGCAGTATATGGGAACTCTCTGCACAAACCTACAACTACTTTTAAAACATTAAAATAACATTTTAAATATGCAAAAGGAAATAACTAAAAGTCAGGATAAGAATGAAAAAATAGCGTGTGTTTTGGAGAAATTAGTGAGTATTGTCATGTCCTGTTTCTCATATCCAGGAACTCAACATAGAGACCAAGTTGTCATCTTGAGCAGTATTGTTAAAAGAAAAATAAAATAAAATAAAGGCCAGCCAGTCACCAGGGTGAAAAAGGTAAATGCTCAAAGCATTCAACCATATGCCACTTCATGTCTATTTAGAGAAGTTTGTGATTGTAAAAAAAAATATCATTCAACCCATAGTTGAAAGAATAGCAAAGATGCACAAAAAACTCACCCTCCAAATGAAGTTTCACAAATTAAGTCATTGACCTGCATTCAGTTGAACACCAAACAAGGTGCCCCTTCTTCCAAAGTAATGAATATTCTTCAAGAGACAAGGGAGAGAGGGCTGCTGTTTGATGCTGATGACATTGAAAATTTAGGAGAACGGAAATCCCATCATTTTCATTTGTATGCAAATTTGTCTGTTGCAGAAATTAACCCTGGGACCCCACGTCAGTTTTCATCTCCAGGAATTTTCTGTGCCTGCACCACTCGGTGCAGTCTCGTCACTAAACTGAGGGTCACTGGGCCTCCCTAGTTTCAAAACAACCGTCATCCCCAAAGTCATAATGGGGCTTTTTTGTCTCTCATTACTGGAGGATAAAGAGCAATAGGGGCCCGTTGTAAAATGCACATCTCTCCTGGCCGGCCCTGCCTGCCCGCAGCATTGAGATGCAAACTGTTTCCTACTCGGGCCAAACAGCTCCCATTGACCACTGCTCCCTGTCCTTAGGTGAACCCTAGACAATAGACCAATCCTATTACCCTCCTATTCAGCCAGATCTTCAACTGTTAAAAAGTTCTTTTGTTACTTCCTACCTTAGACAAATGTCACCATCTACATGTGAAGGGGAGAGAGGTGATTGAGGTTTTTAACTGATGTGGATTTAATTATGCTAATTATACAGCTGTAAAGCATTTCAGTATAGCTGCATAATAGGGTGAGCCAATACAGGTGCCCTTCACTGTAGGGGCTTAATTTTTAACCTAAGTAGTTTTAAAAGAGAAAGGGAGTTCAAAGGCGTGAGCAAGTTAAGATTTGTAGGGGGAGGTCCACCGGAGTTCTAAAATATTTAAGCAGGCTTTACAAGCGCCTAAGAGAGAGCTAAAGAAACAATCATTCCCGACTGAAAACTAAAAAATTGTCTGTAATTAGAACAGACAATATTAAATGATGGGTTTATCAAGAATTGATGTGAGATAACACTAAATTAGAATTTGGAGATTAAAAATGACCTTTATTCCCCTCTCTGAAAAAAAAAATTACGCAATGGAAATGGTGATAAAAAATTAGCAAGAAATTTTTTTATTTTTCTTAAAAGGGACATTGAACTTTAATGACAAAGTGAGTTTACCTCACCATATATTTGACAAGACTTTCATTCCACTACGAGCAACATGAAAACATGATATTTAATGTCATCAGTGAGAAAATAGTATTCGTTCAGTTTTTAAATGGCTATATAACACCATTTTGGTTTTGAGGGGGTTAGGGGTGAGTCATTCAGCAAACCCTATTTACATTGTGGTGAGTCTTAAGAATGACATGCAATCCTGTGACCTATAAAAATGTTTAAAGAACACCGGCTGGGTAATTCAGTGCTCTCGAAGGAACCTCTGTTTAGAAGATATCCAACAGGCCAGTTATAATAGTGTGAATGGGGAGGAGGAAGAATTAAGACCTTTTATGGCTTCTTTTTTGTTTTTGGCTTGCTGAGGTGGGGAGGTCTGAAAATGCTCTTCTGTTCCTGTTCACCTCTGGGTGATGCTTTCTTCAGGGCCCAAGCTGTCCCCACAGACACTGACTTTCTCCTCCTAGGAGGCCTATTACATTTCCAGAGGACAAAGAGCTTCTAAATGAATCATCTTCCTTTCTTCCAGCCATTTCCTTCTCGACCTTGTCAGGCTCCTCTTCTGTGCCTTTTCCTTTGTCCTATACTAATCACAGATGTAATTAGCTGGCAGAGAAAAGAAGAGAAACGCAGGGGCATCTGTCCTATGTCCCACACGGAGGGTGGAAAGTGACCTTTGCCATCCTGCCCCAGATTTGGTGAAAACAATTAGATTTGGGCATGAATTTTCACTCTGGTTTTTGCTAACTCTTTAGATCTTGAATGGTTTATTTGTCTATGACTTAATTGATTTACCAAATGAAATAATCATTCATAGTTTATACATTTGTTGATGCCGCAACGAGATATGCATAAACATGCCAAAGATTTTGTCTAGCTCATAATAGGCATACATGATATTTGTTCTTTTCTTCTCATCACCCACAATGTTTTGTACCTTCTCCCTCCCAGCACCCCACCTCCCTTCTCTTCTCATTGACCCACAGTTTCTTTATTCATGTTCTTTGGGATATCATCATATTATTTTCCCCATTCTTGAAAATATACGCTCTTCAATCTTTTTAAATTTTCTTTCCTCTGCCTATTTATGGAAAAGTTGCAACTCAGGTTAGTTGAAGATTTAATTTCAGCAGCCATATGATTTTGTTCTTAAAGTGGCAGAGAAATGGGAACAAGAAGAAGAATGGCATCAGTCTTTTGATAAATAGTATTATAATAAAATTAATAGATAATTATAATAACAAAGTCTTGTTCCTAGCAACATGGCAAGCTAAAGTAACACAACTTTTCTAACTTGTAGAAATACTGGATGTGATATAACAAAAATTATAATACATAGTTTAAAAAACAAAATAAAAATCTCTGCTTCAGTAGTGAAAAAGAAACGTGGTCAGAGGGGCAAGGACATGACTGACACCACATAACTGTGGGAGAGACTGGGTAGGTAAGCAGCAAGGACATTTGTCCCTGCTTGCTAGGAAGGCAGAAAAAATCCTCAGCAAATACCAACCCCCCAAAGATGCATCTTATGCAAATTTAGAGTGCACATTTGTACTACCTGGACTATTTGAAAATATGAAATAAAAAAATCTAATGTCCAGAAACAGGAAAGGAATCCGACAGAAGCAAACTCTGAACCCATGTTTGGGGGTTACTGACAGAGCTGGAGGAACCCAAGAATCTTACAGCCGAAGAAAAGCTGATGACACAAAAAATAACAAAATATAAAAGGAAATGATTTCCCATAAGGGAGACTCAAGAGATTAACAACAGGAAGATTAGTACACTTAATACTTGAATATAATAAAATAATCTGACTCCGTAAAATAGTATGTTTAGAGTGATAAATTTAAAAAGGAATAGAGATAAAAACGAAAGAAAATAATATAATGGAAAAAGGAAAGGCAAATTTGAAAAATAACCAAATAGAACTTAAAATAAATGAGACCCTGGCCAGGTGGCCCAATTGATTCAAGCATGGTCCCATATACCAAAATGGTTGCAGGTTCAATCCCAGTTGGGGCAACCAATCAATGTTCTCTCTCTCTCTCTCTCTCTCTCTCTCTCTCTCTCTCTCTCTCTCTCTCTCTCTCTCTTTCTCTCTCTCCCTCTCTCTCTCTTTCTTTCTCCCCCCCCCTCTCTCAAATCAGTAATAAAAAAATATCCTTGGGCTCTGACCACTGTGGCTCACTTGGCGGGAATGTTGTCCCGTAAACCAAAAGGCCATGGGTTTAATTCTCAATCGGGTTGTGGGTTTGATATCCCAGTCAGGGCATGTATAGAAGCAACCAATTAATGTTTCTCTCACACATCACTCTTTCTGTACCTCTCTCTCTCTTCCTCCCTTCCCTTCTCTCTAAAAAAATCAATAAGTGACTAGAAATAAACCTCAGGTTACCTAAAGAACAACACTTAGGCTGAAAGGAGGCTTTTCATCAATAAAAAATAGAATCAGCAGGAAATTGAATAATATCTTCAAAGTGCTATGGGAAAAAAACAACTGTTAACTTAGAATTTTATATTCAAATCAACTATAATTAAAGATAAGACTATGACACGTTTTAAAATAAAGACTGATGAGAGTTTACCATCCTCAGATTGCTTACTGAAAGGAAAAAACAAACAAACACTAAAGAATGTACTTAAGTAAGAAGAACATTGAACCAGAAGAAAGAAGGGCAAACTAAGGTAATCAAAGAATTTGGTAAATATTTGGATAAATCTAAATAAATATTGAGACAAAAATATAATGCCTTAGTTTAGGGGTCAAAAACAAAGGAGAAATAAAACAATATATTGATGGTAGAAGAGCGTAGTGATTGGAAATTAAAACAAATATGTCTAGTGTGCTTGTTAAAAAAACTTATGAGCAATAGTGAAGAGTAGAAATACAATATGTAACTTTAGTTTAATAATAAAAAAGATAAAATAATTAATCTAAGTAGGAATAGGGAAAAATTACAAAGTGAAACATGATAAATGGAAATGCAATTTAAAATCATAGAACATCCAATATTTCATTAAGCACAGCAAAGGTACAAGGAATTAGAACTAACACTCGAAACCTATTAGCCAATGCTCATGCTTCTAGAACAATTTTTTCAGGAAGGCGTGAAAATAATAATTTGGGGGATTCTACTTGGAAAAGATAGGGTTCTCAATGCAGATGACAACTAAAATGAAGAGAGAGCATTCAGTTGCAAATGCTCACTTGAGACAAATTATGCAGCAACAAGAGGAAGACAAATGAAGAGAGAGATTGTGGTACAGAGTAAAGGTCACTGGGCTAAATCGGGACATTTGTGATTTTGTTCTAGATCTGCCGCTAATTTTGTGATCTTATGAGACTGATTTATCTTCTCCGGTGTTTTATTTCATCTTGTATAAAATGAGGGATTAGAGTAAGTGATTGTTAACTTCTTTTTAACAACAACAACAACCAAAAAAATCATGGTTCTTTGGGATAGTGACAGAAATTAGGGGAAGAGACTCCCTAAGATCTCTCCCTTCTTGTCTCCTCATAAACCCCCTGTGCCTCAACACTGGACTTCGCTAATTTCAGTACGGCTGTCAATTAGAAAAGGGTTTGTTTTCAAAGTACTGTAGGCTCTGGAGGGCACCATTCACTGACTCTCCAACAGCCATCCTTTTTCCTTCTTCTTCTCGAAAAATAATACAAATTTTGATCAGGTTGGCAATATGTGCATCTCAATACGTTCCTGATTCCCCTTATGCTAGGAAAGGCCACATGACACAAATCTATCCACTGAGACATGGTGGGAAGGTTAATGTGGATTCCAGAAAAGCTTTTGCTTTCTTCCCACCTAGATGTGTGTCAACCATCTTGCAGCCTTGAGGCAATGTGGCTGAGGAAAGAACCAAGAGAATGGTACCAAAATCTGTCTGAGACATCTTTGTTTAAGCCACATTTTTGGTTTTCTGTGACTTCGAGCTGAGCACATTCTTACCTGATAAAGAATTACATATGAAGGTTTAATTGGGTGTATGCAGAGTCCGTTTTTAGCATTAGTGATGAGTCATAAGACTAGATAAATTTAAATATGAATTCACAAAAGAAAGTCAAATTTTGCATTCTGTTTGAACTTTGCAAAATGTAAGGTATTTTATATTTGTTACTGGAAATTTTTAAAATATATTAGTATACATGTGTGTCTGTATATGAGTATATGTGCATGTATATATATGTTAATATATATACATATATAAATATATTTTATATGTATGTGTACACATAAAATATATTTATAATATATATATGTACATATACATACATATGTATGTACTGGGGTACCAAGACATTGACTGTACAAACTTAAAACTGAACCTTCAATACATGAATACCCTTTAAGGTTATCTGACAAGTTTGGAGCAGATATTACAAGCGTGGTGAAACATTTGATGCTTAAATCTACCAAAATCTGAGAAATACTTTTGTAAATGAGCAGAGCGAGTAAAAAGTATAGAATTGTGATCCACTTTGATTTTACATACTTTGACTTTTAGCTTGCCACCTTCTGCTGGAGAGTCAACATCACCTGAAGAATTAAGGCATTAAATAGCCATGTCAGTGAAACACAATCTAATGTAGAATAATATGAGTATTTTGTTTTACATAAAATATAATAGATTTATATGACATTCATAATCAATAAACATACACTACTAGAATTCACATAGGCTCAATGATGACATTTTCTCATATTTGTCTGTTACTGATTTTTCTTGGACTAATCAACATTTATTCAAAAATATATTTGAGGTAACTATTTTAATAGTTCCTTAAAATCTTTAGCATGAATCAAAAAAACTACTGTCTCACATTTTGTATAAATGTTTTATAACTTGGCTTGATGGGCTAAAACAGAGGTAGAGAAAAGGCAAATCTCATTCTAAGATTTTGTGCTATTTAAAGAACAGGCTGCTTTTTAGGTAGAGTTTGAAGTGAGGCAGGGGTTGGGATAGGAGGCCAAGTACTTTTCTACTTCTTTTTAGAAGTCAGAAACCTGCAACTTTTTAGTTTAAAGAATCAGAAAGCCATATGATGCAATGGAAGAAAGCATGAACTATGGTCTTAGCTAGATTTGGCTTCAGATCTATTTAAATTACTTCAGTCAATTATATATTTATTGAGTCAGTAGCATATTCTACATACTATACTAGGCTCAGGAGATAAAATAATGAACAAAACAGGTGCAATTCTTGTCCTTGTGCAAGTTACAGTCTAGTTTAAAAACTGAATTAAAGAAATAATTTTACACAAACACATAATTACAAGTGCTATGAAGGAAAAATGCTAGGAGCTTGGAGAGCTATAACAAGTGGTCCTGACTCAGCCTGGGTGAGAGCAGAAAATGAGCCTCGAATGAGAACATTCAGGTTGTGACTTAAAAGATGAGGAGACACAAAGAAGAGACAGGTGTCACCACCAAGGGTATATTGCACAGTAGTCCTGAGGTGAAAGCAAGTCCACGAGAGACTTTGAAGCAAGTAATGAGTGACCTTGTTTGGGTACCCACAGTCAAGTGAAGAGGACATCACTTGCTTTCTAAGTAACAATGAAAAGTTGCTTATTTCTTTAAATCTCAGGGTCCAACTTGGCAGAACATTGTGATAATTAAATGAGATTATGTACGTACCAGGACCTGACGTCTAGTCGTTTTTTAATAAAATTAAGTTTCCTATTCACGCCTCTAAATGAAATTAAGCCATTCTACTTATTTTTATCTCACTAGAAGTGCTAGTTTTAGATATAATGGAACTTTTCTTATGATTGACCTCTGATATCTCATGTGCCAATGTAAAGGCAACTCATGTTTATTTATTTAAGGTATTCTTTGTCTTGTGTCTCATTTCTCAGAACAACTAGTTAGTTTCCATTCTTACCATTTCCCTTTATATTGAACACAATGCCTTTTCTTATCAGGGGTCACTATCTTTTTGAACCTACTATTCTATTCTATTAGCCCTGGCTGGTTTAGCTCAGTGGATTGAGCGTCGGCCTGCGAGCTAAGTGTCGCTGGTTCGATCTTCCAGTCAGGGTACATCAGAGAAGGAAAACTCTGACTCCAAAAAACCTCCGCTGCCTTGCGGCATACCTCTTCAGGGGAAAGGCTAAGGGAGTAAACCCCGACAGAAAATCCGGAGCCGGAGTCCCTAAGGCGGTTTGACGTTGTAGTCAACACCGGCAACTCCTGCGGCGCACCTGAAGCCAAGCTGTATTGACTCCGTCTTTCCCTTGGACCCTTCAGCTGCGAAGAGAGGGGGGTCTGCTGCATGGGCAACAGCAGACCCTCCATATTACCCTGCCCAGGCTCTGTAGCTTCAGCGTCATCGCAAGATGTCGATTCAACACGGGAGGAGACAGATACCGTGTCACTCCCGAGTCGGACTGCACAGCCATTCTCGGCGGTGCAGATGGACTCTTAAGAAGCTACACCATCGTCTCTTGAGACGGACGGCTGCCGACGATTCTATTCTATTAGTCAGTGTTCTCCAGAAAAACAGAACTAAGGGGATGTGTGTATGTATTAAGAGATATAAGGAATTGTTTCATGAGACTGTGGGGCTAGGAAGTGTGAAATCTGTGGAGAAGGCAGTAGCTGGGGACCCAGGGTAACACTGATGCCACACCTTGAGCCTGAAGGCAATCTGAAGCCTGAATGCTTTCTTTCTAAGGGGAACCACAATCTTTTAAGACTTCCAACTGTTGGATGAAGATTCACATTATTGAAAGTAATCTATTTTACACAAAGTCTACTGATTTCAATATTAATGTAAAACATATCTTCACAGCAACATGTAGACTGATGTCTGACCAAAAACTGAGTACCGCAGCCTAGCCATGTGGACACATAAAATTAACTATCAAACCTGGCCATGCCAATTCAATTTGAGATCAGTACTCTACCCAAATGTAGAGCCTGTCCGGGCCTGGGTCTCTAAGGTGGCCTGAGGAGATGGAATTCCTCCCCTCAACCATGACTGCAGGGCAGCTGACCCCTGAGCCAGTTTCAGAGGCCTGTGAAAGGAGACATCCGGGAAATCCATAGTGAGGATAGAGGTGCAGAGACCAAGAGGCATTCACGCAGGAAGAAGTCAGTGAGCAGAGACCACATGACACAAGAAACCTTGAATAGTCAGACATCTGAGAGGGAAGGAGGCTGGAGAGAGTGTGTGCACGTGAGAAGCAGCAGGAGACACGGCATCAGACATAGAGAGGGTCTTGAGGATGGCAACACTCAACAGTAGGTAGCTACAAACTCTGGCAGTTGAGGAGGCAAAAGGGTAACTGGATCTCTAGAGGTACACTCCTAGCCAAGTGATAGTTCAGTTCTCAACTGAGTCTTAAATGTGCAGCTATAGTTGTGCCTGATTAATGTTCCAGTCTCATGACTGTCACATGCCTGGTCTTCCATATGTGGTATATTGTTTTAGTTTGCTAGGGCTGCTATAACAAAATACCATAGACTGGGCAGCTTTTAAGCAATAGACATTGATTTCTCACAGTTCGGGAGGCTGCAAGCACAAATCAGGGTGCCGGCATGGGTGGGTTCTGGGGAAGGGTGTTTCCTGTCTATAGATAACTGTCTTCTCACGATGTCTGCACTGTTGGGCGGGGCTGGGAGCTCTCTGGGGTCTCTTTTATGAGGGCACTGATCCCATTGATGAGGGCTCCACTCTGATGACCTAAGCACCACCCAAAGGAGCTACTGCTTAATACCATCACATCTAGCATATACCTTATGGGAGGACACAAAACAAACATCCAGATCACGGCAAATGTTCTTATGTGGGGCCATGGAGCCAGATTTTTCTGGCTGCAGATCTTGGCTTGCCTCCCTTGGGCAGTTATTTTGCTAATTTGAACCCCAATTGTCACACCTATAAAATGGAAATAATAATATTACCTACTTTAAGGTTGTAGTGGAAATTAAATGGGATAGTCAATACTTCTAAAGCAGTTAATATTGTGCTTGGCCAATAGTAAGTTCTTAATGAATGTTAGCATCTATCATAAATTTTATCCATCTCCTCCACTGGAACCACATTGGAAATTTAACCTCTGGCCACTACAAATGCTTATTCTTTATGTATGACACTTTTTTTAAAGTTATGTATTTGTTAGTATGTTTCTATTATATTTCATTTGTGTTTGTCCTGTACCTTCTGTATTTGCCATTAAAAGCTAAGAACCTATAATGTCTTTAACATTCCTTATAATGTCTCACAATTCCCAGTGACTATCATTCAAGTTAACAAACATTTACTCAGCACATATTATGTACAGAGTTCTCTACCAGGTGCTGTTCACTACAGTGGACTAATGTGTTAATTACTAAGAAAACTCTTTCATGAAGCTTGTGTACAAAATCTCAGCCCCAGTGTGAGAGCGTAATAATACACATCAGGAGGCCATACAGCTGGGTGATTGTTTAGGAGGAACACAGGCTGCAGAAACAAGCTCAAGATTCAGCAAATTGTATTCAGTTTTCAGCATTTATGAAGTGCCTGCTCTATGCAAGCAGGATACTCTAGCTTCAGAGATGACTTGCCATAAATGTGTATTCTCTGTTTATTCATTTTTATTTGAGGAGGTAATCTGTGATTATATAATTTTAAGAAGTATTTTATTTACTGATTTCAGAGATGGGAAAGGAGGGAGAGAGGGAGAGAAACATCAGTGTGAAGGATACATTGATTGGTTGCCTCCTTCACCCCCAACCAGACACCCAGCCCACAACCAAGGCACATGCCCTGATGGGGAGTCAAACCAGTGACCTTTCAGTCTGCAGGCTGGCACTCAATCCACTGAGCCACACCAGCCAGGGCTAATTATGTAATTTTTTATTAACTACTAGCAGCATTCTTGACACTAAACAAACACAGTGAGTTGCTAATCACAATAATGGTCATTTATTTTCTATTTTGCATCACTTATTTTCTCTGTTGAAGAAAAGGAACATGAGAGCTCTTGGCTAATGCCAAATTGAAAATCCCATTTTCCTTTTAAAACTCAGTATTTTTTCTCTTCTAACCTTAACACCTCCCCTTTAAACCTGGCATTCGCCTCTCTATATTATGCAAGACCTGCAGGAATTGAAAGGTTCAAGGAAAACTAGACCACCATAACCAGGTTCTATGAGCAGAAGGCTACTTTATGCTTTTGGAGTTATTAATGCATTCTCCCTGGGCCCTCTCTCCCACAAAACCCAAAGAACAAAATAATATATCTTCCCTTGAATATATTATTAGTACTAACTTGACTATCTTGCTGTTGACAATATTGGTTGTACTTCACTTCAATCCCCTCTTGTAGTTCAAAACCAGATCCAGCACCGCTGGGCCTATGCTGGACTTGTACAGCAGCTGAAGGGCCAATTGCCAATGGAGCTGAACAATCTTTCCAGCTTTGGCACCTGACTTCCCGGCTGCCCTCCTTTCAGATCTCATTGGTTGATGTGGCAGCTGTGATTCTGACAAAGAGCTTGTTGTTGGGTTGAATTTTCATTTGGCTGACTTACTCCTTTAGATGCCATTTTCCTCGCCTCACCTTTGATTATAGAAAGTGTTCTTTATTACCTTTTCAAATTATGTGATATCCTGAAGCAGAGCTTTGGAGCAGAATTTTTTAAAGCATTACTCATGATTGATTTGTTTGTGTTGTTGTTCCTTTTTAATGCTGAAATGCAAGAAGAAGAGCTAGAGCCAGCCCAGATTCTGAGTTTAGCCTAGTAGTGTATCAAATGTCATTTGTAACTTTTATTATACAGATATTTTCCCTCCTTAGGAACTTGGATACAATGTCTGCTCATATAAGCAGTTTATAATTGGAAAACTACTGTGTTTCTTGTTGTTGTTTTGTAAATTTTTTTTAATATTAGAAATGTTGTGGGAATCTGTCTTCTCTAAAAAACTTTAAAAGAATAAATATTTTGTGTTCCAATACAGGGAACGTGAAATAAAAAGACATATAACTCTATTGAAAAAACAGAAATTTTTTTCTCAATAGTTATAAGACAAGTCACTTGCAAAACTTGCTTACATAAAAAACAAAAAAATCTCTTCCTGTTAACAACTTTCTTTATTATAGACTACCATCCTGCCTTAAAACAGACTGCAATAATTAATGTCCATAGTATGAAAACTATGTGATGCAGTTTATTTCTGCTGTTTTTTTTTAAAAGGTAAATTGACTGTCAGCATTGAGATCTTGAAAAAACACTGCATGTGTTGATAAAGTAATTTATTATTTTTTATGAGTGTAATAATTACATGTTAATATTTTAAAGAAATATATATTGTTTTTTTATACATATTTATAAAATATCTAAATATTACAGAAAATGTAGAAAATGAGAGTCCCACCTGAAGAAACTCATAGGAGCAGCCTGGTGAACATTTCTTTAAACTTTTCTCTCAATATTCTAATGTATGAATAAAATGTTTACAAAAATGACAACATATATACTTCTTCTTTGTGACTTAATTTTTTAAATTATATTTCTTATACATCTTTTCCATTTCATGATGTCTGAATGGTCTCATAGAGGATTAAATTAAGTTCATGAGCTTTGCAACAAAATGGCTTTATTGTGTTGGGATCCTAGCTCCACCGTTAGTAATTCTGTTACTTTGGCAAGTTATTTAATTCTCTGCACTTCACTTTCTAGATCCGTAAAATATTAACAAAACCTACCTGAACTGGTTGCTTTGTGGAATGAGGACTTACTGCTTGGCATTTGGTAAGGTTGCAAACCATGACAGTGCTGCTACTGTGGAAGTTTGTGGCCTTATTAGCAATCCCATGCTGATGGACATTTAGCTTGATAGCAGTTTTCACTCTCCCACATAATGTACTAGTGGACAGGCTTCTAAACGCAGCTGTACCAGTGTTGCATTTCTAAAGGCTTATTTAGGACATGTATTTTTTTTTTCAATAAAAGGTGATACACACTTTTTAATATTTTTTAAAATACATTTTATTGATTATGCTCTTACAGTTGTCCCAGTTTTTCCCCCTTTGGCCCACTCCAGCCATTCCCTCCAGCAGTCCCCCCGCCTTAGTTCATGTCCATGTGTCATGCATATAAATTCTTTGGCTTTACCCCTCCGTACACTGTTCTTAACATCACCCTGTGTATTTTGTGCTTGCCAATTTGTACATCCTAATCCCTGCACATTATCCCCATTCTTCCCCTTCCCCCTCCCAGCTGATAGCCCTCCAGATTATCTCCATAATTCATTGTTTAAACTGATAGTTATTGCAGAGTAACCATCCCCCAAACTGTAACTATTATAATTACACTAGAAGAGTGAATGACAGTAAATTTGAGATTTCAAGAAATACTTCCTTAAACTTTTTGTCTGTGCATGAAAATACATTTTTTACAAAGAAACAGGGCATTATCATAACACAACATATAATGTGAAACAGTTGTGTTATATTATCCATAAAAACCAAATGCCATTTTTTCATCATTCCCACTATTCTTACAGTTCTGCAAGTCTTTGAGCCCACTTTCCAGAAAAAAAAAATTATAGCATCTTAATTTCATATTAGTTATTATTCACTGAAGAAAATAAAATTCCATCAGACAGTTACTCATAGATATCTACCAATTAGATGTATGACAAATGTTTATGGAAATTAATGTCAAGAAATGAAACAATTGTGTCACGTTCAATGGATATGGCAACATTATTTCTGGAGGCCAGATTGACCTACCACACTGCCTTATAACACTATCGCATATTCAGAATTGAGATAGTGCCAGGCTACTTTTTCTGTAGTTAACACAGAAGAGGGTTCAAGGAGGGAGAAACCACCCTGATACCTCCAACGTGTAGTAATAGATGGTATATGTGTAGCATGATAGAGTACGCCCTGAAGCAGTGAGCAAGGAATTGCAAATATGTTACAGCTCCTGGAAATACTTACATATTTCTCTCTAGTTCTTTCGCATAAAGTTACATTGAGGCTCTGTCAGGGATAGTAACACCTGATGCAATGGGAGTAACAGGAGCAAGTCCTTCCTGAATTATCAAGATAAAGTACAAATTTTTTTTTTTTTAAAAATAAGGACAAGGTTTTGCATTACATTACTAGAAAGGTAAAGAAAAAGATTCATATAGAAGTGGCCCATAGGCAAATCGGTTTTTCTCACACATAACAACAAATACTGTATTTTTGCGAAGTTTTATTTGTTTTTCATGATTGTTGTTACATGACCTAAAATCTCTGCACAATAAAGTTTTAAATAAAATAAATAAATGATTTTAACATTATGTTTTAATAATTTATTTGTTTAGAGAGAGAGGAAAGGAGAAGGAGAGGCAGAGAAACATCAGTGTGCAATTGCCTCTCACTCGCGCCCCCAACTGGGGACCTGACATGCAACCTAGTCATCTGCCCTGACTGGGAATCGAACCACTTGGTTCGCAGGCTGACACTCAATCCACTGAGCCACAGCAGCCAGGGCTTTTAATATTATATTTTAAAATTTTATTTTATTCTTTCTCAAAATAAGTTATTATGTGGCACTGATATTTTTCCACTTTAATTGCAAAATTTTTCTAAAAATGGGAGTTTGAGGCCAAATACAATATTAATGCACATTTATATTTTTAAAAAGTTATTAAAGAACAACATTTTAAACACTCTATTTTCTACTTAGTTTTCAAACTACAATTTGTCTATATTAACAAAAACTTAATTTTTTGGAAATAATGATAATCATAATTGCATTATAGAGTTGTAAAGTATTTTATAAAACAGTCTGCATCTATCCACTACACTGAAATTTTAAAGAAAATGATGGAAATAGCTGTAAGGGAAAAAAGCAGCCTTTAAAATCTCATTTGTTATGCACCGCAGTAGGGTAATGGATGCAATGGAAGGTCTTTTATTGAGTTCCCACATCTGAAAGGTATTTAGGTAGCAAAGGATGTTAAGCAGCTCCCCTGCAATCTCCCTTTAACTGAAGATAGCTGGAAATAAGGTATATAGGTCTGTGTCCTCCTGATTTTTTTTTCCTCAGGAGTACAACTTATGCAAAGGACACCTCAGGCTGTTTAGAAGATCACAAAGGGTGCGCTAGACCCCCTCACAGCTGCTTGAATAGAGTGATCTAAAGGATGGCTGAAACCATACCGGGAGTTCAGTCCTTCAGGTGGGTCTTTTCAAATTCCAATAGTGAGGAGTTACTGGAGAATTGGTAAGGATTTCACTAGGCCCCAGCAGGTTTGAGATCAAAAGCTTTGGTTAAATAAAAGCCTGTTGGGAATTCTTAAAACCTCTTTGTAATGTAACTTTAAAAAGTTAATACAAAGAACCCTTAGACTGAAGATTGTAAGCGCACTAACAAAGAGTATATCAAAACTGATTCCATGAAGGAAAAGCGGACATACAAATTCACTTAATTTAAAGAGCAATCCAGTTATATTACTGTGTGAGAGAATAGAACTTACACCAACCATCGAGCCCATTTAGAAGATGTGCTCATTTCTTGTTACATATGCCAGACTTCATTCTTTGTTGTTCAGATATGCCTTTTAAACAACATATATATTCATTTTCTGAAAGGAGAAAGAGCAATGTACATTTAAATTCACTCTTAAAGAAGATACTTTTAAAACAAATTAAAATTAAACTTGATGGGGGCCCATCCATCAGTTGGTTATCTCTTTTTCGTTGTGTCAAACTGCTAATTGCCCATCCTCCTTAAAATAATAAACCTTAAATTGATATTGATTGGTAGATCATTAATGAGTGCATTAATTATAATGTAATTTTTATAATTAATACAAATCCATTTCTTGGCAAGTCATGCACTTTTATTAACTGAACTCACAAGTTAATATTTTTAGGGGAAATATTTTGCTCAACACACACATGCACACACACACATACACACACAAACCCTTTATTTGATATTAATGTCTGAATTTTGGAATTTGTTTTGAATCTTTCAAAACACTCTCATGTACTCAAGGTCTCACATTTTCACTTTAAGCATGCGAAACGGGTTGGTTAAACATTTTTTTCCTTTTTTTTTTTAATAAATAGGGATACTGAAGCACACTTAGTAGGAAGAGCACAACTGTCTGACTCTCCTGAAAGCAAAGAGAAGCAATATATCTCTGACGATTCTGCTTCCTCACAGAGTCTTCTCCAAACAGCTGAGAAAGAAACCCACTCTGCACAGGTGTGCTATCCGACGTCCATCCCCTTTAAGCTATTTAATGAGCTCCCATGGTTGGCCGTCCTGATGAAATGTTTACTCAGGTAGGTGTTCTACCATACAATTTGCCCTTTGGAATAAATTTAAAAACTTCAAATCAGTGTTGAAGAATGAGCATGGTTACTAAATCTTTAATTTCCAAATATGTATGTATGAGTATGCATCATGAGCATATTCACATATATATTCCATATGGATTACGTATGTGCTCATACAAATATAGTCAACCTACCAAGTGTTAATAGAATACAGACATTCTACCCAAACACTGACTCTCTGTTCAATGAGAACTATGTGAAATAGCTTATCTCGGGTACTCTGGATGCTTTATCATATACACATAGAACCTTGCCCTGCCTGAAGTTATTGCTTACTTGTTTCGTGTGCTTTGAATTTTTAAACCCATTCCAATGTTCCACCACACATTCTATTCTTTGAACTGCAGTATTAAATTCCAAAATTCAAAAACTACTAGTCTAGTAATGAATAACATGAATGTAAAGGTATTCTCTGAACACTTGGCATGCCATAGGCAAGATTTTGGATATCGAAAAAATTATTTTAAAAGTATGTGTTATAGAATCAGTCTCAAGACATTTATAATTTTGTAGTGTATGAAATACCTGCAAAGATGAATTGTTCCACAATTTTAAATTGATCACTCCCGCTTTTGTGACCCCATCTTACCTTGCAGCTGCTCTAACAGCATTTACAACAAACTTTATTTCATGTGAAATGTACAAGTCTTTTTCATTAGAATCAGAGGCTACCTCTTTTATCATTGTTTCTCCAGTGACGGCACAGGACAGGACAGGTGCTTAACTGAGCTAATGAATAAAAAATAGATGGAGGGCAAAAATCAAACAGATGATAATGTGTTAAATTTTTTTTCTCACCATTCGAAAGAGTAAAAGCAGAAATTAATATCTAGAACTTTTCAAAGTGAAAATAGCTGTCTTTCTTGACTAATAAATAATACATGCTGACTGGAAAACATTCAAATATTTCTTAATGATTCCTTTATTAAAGAAAGTCTGTTTGAATGTTCTGGTGTGCTCAGCCGTTTATTCATGCTCATACAGGGTTGGTGGTTTTGTAAACAAAGTTGGACTCATAGTATATATGTTTTGTTCAATGACTAACTTAAAGAATTTAACAATATATCATTGAAACCTTTCATAACATGAGTGCTTCTCTTTAACTGGTTATGATAACCTCTATTTTATGAATTGCATAATATATTTAACTACTGACAGATATTTGGGTTGTATGCATTTTTATTCTTATAAACAGTGCTTCAATTAACAACTTTTAACATCTTTGCAAGTTCAGATTTATTTTCTTGGTATATATTCTTAGACATGAAGTGCATTTAAAATATTGAAGCATTTAATTAAATTACCTTCTGAAAATGTTGTGCAATTTATACTCCTACCAACTGTATATAACCCATTTCCCCTATAACCTAGCCCAGTTATAATTCACTTAAAAATTTTTGTTAATCTAATAAGGAAAAAAGTCTTATTTTTTCCTAGTGTTGTTTTAAATCCTAGACTACTTAGGGACCTTTTAAATAAATCAATTTGTGATAACTCACATCCATGAAACAAGTTTAGTACCAAATTGACTTCCCTTTCTTACCCAATTGGATTAGTATCTTTGCAACAGCAGTAGATACAAATCAAGAAAACAAGGTCTTAATATTAGATTAAACACATGTAGGAGAAGCTATATATATGTATGTATGTATGTGTATATATATGATTATACATATATAATCTCAAAATAAAAAGTGATTATTGACTAAATATTTTTATCACTGTTCCCCTCTATTAATGTAGATAATTGAGTAAATAATAAAATAGTTTACATATTATGTACCCCTGTTGCTGGATCCATTCTGCAAACATGACAGATCATGACAGCTCCTAGTAAGAAGACAACTTACTTTTAATTTTTTAAAGGCTCTCATGGTATTTTTAACAATTCTACCCATGAAGCATAGAACTCAACAAGCTGTTGCCATGATATGATGACATGAAAAGAATCTGTGAAGGAAGGAGGATGTGTCTAAGAACATGACATCGGTAGTATGAATGAAAACCATTTAATATTTCCATAGCTCCAGTAAGTGTGTGTGCTAAACCCTGCCTTGGAAAAAGAAATAACACTTTTACACTTCAAAGCTTTACAATCCTATCTCAAAGAGTAAACACTGGTCAAAATCTCTTGTCCTGTGAAGCATGGTAGGATCTCTGCAGGAAGGTCCTAGAGACTTCCCAGGTTTCTCTGTGGAGTTAACCAGCACTTCTACATAGCCTGCCAGTGAGTATAGACCTTCTATATTTTGAAAGCAAAAGTGTGGAGATCTCTAACTCAACTTCACTATCTTACTACTCACTGCAAAAGGAGCTGTGCCCTGGCTGGGTGACTCAGTTGGTTGGAGCACTGTTCCATGCATCAGAAGAGTTGTGGGTTTGATTTCTAGTCAAAGCACATACCTAAGTTGCATGTTCAATCCCTGCCTGGGGCATGTACAGAAGACAACCAATCAATGTACCCCCATCCCCCAAAATCAATAAACATATCCTCAGGTGAGGATTTTTAAAAAAGGAATTGTACTGAGCTACAAGTAAGTTCACTAAGAGATAGTAGTTGTGTTAGTTGTCTATTGCCATGTAACATGTGAACCCAAGGCTAATCATTTAAAACCATGCACATTTACTACCTCAAGTTTCTGAGGGTTTAGAATCTCGGCACGTCCTAGCAGGATTTTCTGCTTCAGGGTCTCCTGAAAGGCTGAAATCTAGATATCACCTGGAGCCACAGTTACGTCAAGATTCAACTGAGGCAGGATCTGCTTCCAGGTTCACATTAGTAGGTGGCTGGATTCAGTTCCTTATGAGCTATTGGAATGAGAGTCTCAGCTCTTTGCTGGGTGTTGGCCAGAAGCTGCCCTCATTTCCTTGCCATGTTAAGCTCTCCAACATGGAAGTTTGGTTCATCAAAGCCAAGAAGAGAGACACTCTGCTAGCAAGACAAATGGCATAGTCTTTTATAACCTAATAACGAGGGTGACATCCAATAACTTGGGTCATAAACTATTCATTAAAAGCAAGTTGCGACGTTCAGCTCATACTCAAGGGGAGAATATTATACAAGGTTCCAAATACTGGGAGGCAAGTTTCATTGGGAACTGTCTTTTATGTGTATGTGTATGTGTGTGTTCTCTGTTTTTTAATTTTTTTAATTTATATTTTATTGATTGTGCTATTACAGTTGTCCTGATTTTTTCTCCCCTCCACCCAATACCCACTACTCCCTCAGATAATCCCCACATCATTGTTCATGTCCATGGGTCATGTGTATAAATTCTTTGGTTTACTCCATTTCCTGTATTGTACTTTACATCCTCATGGCTATTCTGTTACCATTTGTACTTCTCAATCCCCTCACCTCTTCACCCATTCCTCCATACCCCCATCCAATCTGGCAACCATCAAAATGCTCTCTGTATCCATGATTCTGTCTCTGTTTTTCTCGTTTGTTTAGTGTGTTTTTTAGATTCAATTATTGCTAGATT
The DNA here is from genome assembly GCF_987537825.1 of Furipterus horrens. NCBI lineage: Eukaryota > Metazoa > Chordata > Mammalia > Chiroptera > Furipteridae > Furipterus > Furipterus horrens. The sequence continues at coordinate 140,807,004 of NW_028327171.1, forward strand.
TGTATTTTTTAACATTTTATTGTTCATAATTTTGATATTTTTCTTAAATAAGTCCCTTTAACATTTCATATAATAATGGTTTGGTGATGATGAATTTCTTTAGTTTTTCTTGTCTGAAAAACTCTTTACCTGCCCTACAATTCTAAATGATAGCTTTGCTGGCTAGAGCTATCTTGGCTGTATGTCTCCACTTTTCATCACTTTGTATATTTCTTGCCAATCCCTTCTAGCCTGCAAAGTTTCTTTTGAGAAATCAGCTGACAGTCTATGGAAACTCCCCTATAGGTAACTAACTTCTTTTCTCATGCTGCTTGTAAGATTTTCTCTTTATCTTTAAACTCTGGCATTTTAATTATGATGTATTATGAGGTGGGCCTCTTTGTATCCATTTGTTTGGGACTCTCTGTGCTTCCTGGATTTGAATGTCTATTTCCTTCACCAAATTAGGGAACATTTCTTTCATTATTTTTTTCAAATAGATTTCCAGTTTCTAGCTCTTTTTCTTTTCCTTCTGCCACCCCTATGATGTGAATCTTGGACCTCTTGAAGTTGTCCCAGAGGGTGCTTAAAGAATCCTCATTTATTGGATTCTTTTTTCTTCCTGTTCTGATTGTTTTTCACTTGCTTATGTTCCATATCATTGATTTTATTCTCAGTTTTATCCACTCTACTGTTGTTTCCCTGTAAATTGTTCTTTATTTCATTTAGTGTATCTTTCATTTCTGACTGCATCTTTTTTATGTTGTTGAGGTACTCACCAAGTTCCTGAGCATCCTTGTAACCAGTGTTTTAAACTCTGCATCTGATAGATTGATTATCTCCATTGCATTTATCTCTTTTTCTGGATTTTTGATCTGTTCTTTCATTTGGATCATATTTCTTTGTCTCCTCATTCTGACAGCCTCCCTGTAGAGCTTCTTTGACTCCCTGTATTGATAGTGTGGCCTAATGTAGTAGGTGTCCTGTAGGGTCCAGTGGGACAGCCTCCCTATCACCCAAGGTGGGTACATGAGGTATGCCCTTTGTATGGACTGAGTACCTCCTCTTGTAGTTGAGCCTTGATTGCTGTTGGCAGGTCAATGAGAGGAATTCACCCAGGCCATTCAACTGCAAGGATTGGCTGTTTACCACTAACCTCAGCCCTGCATGGAGGATCAGCTGTATAGGGGCAGGGTGGTGGTGCTCTGACTTGGTCTGTAGCTGTCCACTGGGTGTGCAGGCTCTGGGGTTTACTGGGTGGTACAGGTCAAGGTCAGCCCCCTCCTGTATTCTTCATGGGGCCACCCTGCCTGAGCTATAAAGCAATCTGAGATGGCTGTTACTTGTGCTTGGCTTGGATATCCCCAGGTGAAGCCAGGCTGTGAATTTAGGCTGGCTTCTGCTAATGCCAGGTGTGGGGCTCACTGGGGCTAGCTGTTTCTTGTTTGATAAAATTTAGGACATTATGAAGCATGACCCAAGACCAGCCATTCATATGGAAAAGCAGTTTGGGTAGGGATGTAAGTTGGGTGAGGCAGAATCTCTAGGGATATCCAAGGTGGGTCAGTGTTAGCCAGGTTGATGGAGTCTTAGATATGGCGCCAGCTTGCAGGCTCTGTGGAGGAGGATTTAGAAAAGGGACAGTGGCTTCTGCTCACCTTGATGCCAGACACTTCAGTTTCTCTGTGTGTGCCACTGGTGCCTTTCAAGCTGCTACCCCAGTGCTGGAGCTCAGGGGGAGTGAGCCTGAGTAGGTGAGTCCATGTGTGGGTTCTTTGAGAGTAGCTGCTTCGGGCTCCAGCAGTTTTTTCCACTGACTCAATCCCTGCTGCTTTTTGCAGCCAGACTCGGAGATTTATCCTTTTGGCGCTGGAACCCTGGGCTGGGGGGCCTAGTGTGGGGCTGGGACTCCTCACTCCTGGAATATCCCTCCTGAATTTTTATCCACCACATGTGGGTGAGAGACCAGCCCATTCTGTGTGTCTGTGCCCCTCCTACTAGTCTGGATGGATATGGTTTCTTTAACTCTGTAGTTGTCAGACTTCCAGTCAACTCGATTTCTGACAGTTATGAGTGATGGTTGTTTTATATTTAGTTGTAATTTGATGTGGTTGTGCAAAGAGGTGAGCCATGTCTGTGTATGCTGCCTTCTTACCTGGACGTCATTTGGGAACTATCTTAGAAGATGTCTTCCATTGTAGCCGATTGCTCAGTTGACAATGGACTTAGAGGCCACTGGGGAAAGTGAGGAAAAAATGGCAGGAAACATGGTGGGAGAGGAATTCCGCAGGAAAAGTGTCATAATACTCCAATGATATATACACTGTCAATGAACAGTTAAATCTAGAGGTATTAAGTCACCTTGAGAAAGTGTTTTAAGTCTCAGGTAAAATTAGTATATATCATGTCAAAGCAGTAGTCTCTCAAATGATGTCGTTGGCAGCCGTCCGTCTCGAGAGACGATGGTGTAGCTTCTTAAGAGTCTATCTACACCGCCGAGAATGGCTGTGCAGTCCGACTCGGGAGTGACACGGTATCTCTCTCCTCCCGTGTTGAATCGACATCTTGCGATGACGCTGGAGTGTCCTCTCCAGCGAAGCTGAAGCTACAGAGCCTGGGCAGGGTGATATGGAGGGTCTGCTGTTGCCCATGCAGCAGACCCCCCCTCTCTTCGCAGCTGAAGGGTCCAAGGGAAAGACGGAGTCAATACAGCTTGGCTTCAGGTGCGCCGCAGGAGTTGCCGGTGTTGACTACAATGTCAAACCGCCTTAGGGACTCCGGCTCTGGATTTTCTGTCGGGGTATACTCCCTTAGCCTTTCCCCTGAAGAGGTATGCCGCAAGGCAGCGGAGGTTTTTTGGAGTCAGAGTTTTCCTCAAATGATGTATACATTAGGAAAAATTGAAGTAACAGGTATCACGGGGTGATGATGGCAAAACCTAAGACAAAGAGATAACTGATAACTGAGAAACACATCCTCAACAAAGAGAGAAAATGTTCCATAGCTAATGTAAAAAAAAATCATAATTCTACTCCCTCACAATGTTATTTCTGACAATTAACATTCATAACGTGAAACTAATGACATTCAAATGAGTCTAAGGCTGTATTTATCATATCAAAACATATCCACATGCCACTTATCTATCATTTGATGAGCTTAAATTCTGAGTTTGATTTGTCAAGAACATAGACCTAATGATAATTTAATGTTTGTTCTTACTTTGCACCCACCCCTCACTTTGACAGGCTAGCTGGTTCAAGGTGGGGGTATATTTGGGAGCCATAAAACAAACTGATCCATACAGTGCAGTGGGGGGGGGGGAGGGGGCTCATACTTATGATAGCATTTTTATTAGCATGATCTAGTAAGTTGTGCTAATTAGCAGAATGCATGCATATATGGGTTATATATATGTTTCTATGATGAGAAAAATGAACTGAGATACAGCAGATAAATTGTCTTAACAGGTTTTGCTTGGTGCTAGTGCAAAAACTTACTAATTAATGCAAGTGCTGCAATCATTTTTATGACATTCCCCAAAGATGGCACTTTAAGGGTTATACCATATGCTGATTGACAGCAGCCATAATTCCATACAATGAGACTGTATCATATTGTTTGAAGTGAGGTGATATTCATCTCTTGAAACTGATCAAACATACGATTGCATCAAACAGTATTACAATATAATCAGGCTGTATGTGGGGACTGCCAAGGTTGATCATCATGCTGTACTCTCTTTCCTTGGACTTCTCTAATAGCAGTGTGACATACCACTGCATCCACATCTTCCTTTAAGAACTGCAGAATCTAAGATAGAGAAAAATTGTTCAGAAAATTGTGGTTTGGTTATGCTCTGTGAGTGTACATTTATAGACTGCTTTAGAATTACAGATTTGCTCCCATGAAGATCTCCCTAAGTACGCAATAAAAACTTACCATGGCCAAGATAAAAAGAAAAGATTCCAAATAGGGCAGAAAAGAATGCCCTTTATTTTATTTTCTTCAGTAAAGAAGCAAATTTGGGGAAAATGTCTTTTTTAAGCTCTTGATGGTACTTTTGTTTTTCAGTGTACAGTTTTGCAAAGCCACTTGCTGTATCTACTGAGCTTGCGGATATTTCTCAGCTGAAGATGGAAATCGTATAAGGACCTATTATTTTCCCAGTAGTAGTAACTAATGATCTTGGAAAGCAGTATGAGGGAGGGCATGAGTGAATAAGGGTGATTTGGCTTTTTTTTTTTTTTTTTTTTTTTTAGTGGCATGAAATGCTAAAACAGGCTTTTATATTGATGTGATTTAGGAATTGCCCTTTGATTATTCATCCATCTACCACTCCATCCATCCATCCATCCATCCATCCATCCATCTGCCCATCCATCTAATAACTTGTAAAAGAGTGATTGGAAACTTTTGGGACTATGTTTAGAATAGTTTACAAAGAAATGGGGTGCTAAGGATGGCAGGAGCCATTGCCTGTTCATGCTGACATTCACTGAGAGATGTATTACCAATTTTGGTTCTCTGGTGTTGATTCATGCATCACCATCCTTTACAAACCTTATTCATTTGTCCAACCTTAACCCAACCCTTTTTCTTAGGCCAAATGTCCTCATCCTTTTGGGCTTGTAGAATTTACGTGGCTCTTTCAGAGACTCATTGGGGTGTGAGGCACACAGAGTCTCTTTCTGGTAGGTTACCTGAACACTCACACAGCCATCTCTCTTTCACTGCCCCTGTGCTATGGCGGGAAAGTGGGATCTCTGAGGCAGCAGGCCTCCTTAAGTTTCCCCAAAATACAAGACTAGATAGCTCTCTGCTTCTAGATTCCTCTGACCAGTATCATCACTCCCAGCCCAAGTGAGGGAGGGTCAGGGCCAAAGCCCCTTTACAGAGACACCACCAATGTTTAAGCTCCATCTTTCCTTCTGATCATTTTCTATTTCTTCCCCGTCTTCAGCCTTCAGGGTCTTTATTTAATACTGGGTGGAAAACACTGGATTTTTATTTTTACCCCAAATCTTTTATTTCCGCTATTAATATCATGCTTTGAGATCATTAGGGCCTTCATATTTGATACAAAAATGCCCAAGGTTTTAAAATTCAAAATCTACGAACTGACTTTTCCTTTCTTTCTGCAAGAGTATCCATAGCCTAAGCAAATAAGGAAGTCCTACCTGTTGCCCAAAGAGGGAGAAGGGTCCCTATGTATCTTCTCTCTTGTCTTTCATTTCATTCATTTTGTTGTTTGACCTTTTACTTTCCTCTTCTGTTTTTTTTTTTTTTTTTAAGAGTTTGGTTGAATTTTATTCTAGATCATTGAGTAGACTATTTAACTTCACTCATTTTCATCTTTTCTTTTCAATTATAAATTGTGAAGGCTGTAGATTTACCTCTAGGTCCTACTTAAGCTACATCACACATTTTTAAATTTTTCTATTGGTTGCTTTCTTTAAAGATTGAAACAATAACAATTTCTGGAAAAAAAAAAAAAAGGGCCAGACAGTCCTGCTTAGGTGGCTCAGTTGGTTGGAACATCATCCCATACACCAAATGGTTGCAGGTTCTATTCCCAGTCAGAACACATACCTAGGTTGTTGATTCGATCCCACAACTGGTTGATGTTTCTTTCTCACATCGATGTTTCTCTGTCTCTCTCTATCTCTCTTCCTTCCTCTCTAAAAGCAATAATAAAACACATTCTTGGGTGAGGATTTTTTAAAAAAGCTAGACATAGACATACAGAACAAAAGCCATTTTTCCTGAATATTTGTAAATTGCTAATACTCCATTAACCCCAAACATCTTAATGTGTATTTTCTACAAATAAGAACATCCTACCACTTAACTGCAATGCAACCAATAAAATCAGGAAATAAACTGATTTTTTGTAAAAAAAGATTCAGTTCAGAATCACACACTGCATATAGTTATCTTGTCTCTTTGGTCTCCTTGAGTCTGGAGTACTTTTCAGCTTATCCTTGAATTTCATGACTTTGGTATTATTTTATTTTATTTTGATTTTTGATTTTACAGAGTGGGGAAGGGAGGCAGAGAGGGAGAGAAACATCAATGTGAGAAACATCAACTGGCTGCCTTCTGTACATGCCCTGAGGACCAAATGTGCAACCCAGGCATGTGGCCTCACCGGGAATCCAACCGGTGACATTTTGGTTGGCAGGACCACACCCAACACCCAACCAGTTGGCATTGAAACACCAGCTGGGGCAACTATGATAATTTTGAAGACGAATCTATCTATTTTGTAAAACTTCCTTCAGTTTAACTTTGTCTGAAGTTCCCTCATGATTAGATTTATATTCTAATAGAACCGATGCTTTGTATTTCTCAAAGCATCATACCAGATCATGCATTCTTTTGGTAACTGGTGTTCATTTTGACCACTTGATAAAAGTGATGTCTTCCAGGCTTTTCCACCATAAATGTACGCTTTCTTCTTCTGTGGGGAGGTACTTTGAAACCATGTAAAGATCTTGTTCCTCATCAAACTTTAAATACATTCACTCATTCATGCATTCATTCATCTATCCATCTGTCCATTCATTTATTTGTTGGTATGGGCTCATGGTTCCTTATTTTACTTAGTATTATAAGTGCTATGAGTTATATCACTATTAATTTTGATACCCAAATTATGACCAATATGGCCAGTAGTAGTACATTTAGGCTGGCTTCTAGGTTTTTTTGATATGTCCCCATTATTTTTTAAAACATTTGCTTTGTTTCTGGTATAAATTGAAGACTTTTCTTGGACTTTTTCTCCCCTCAGCATTAGAATTAGCCATTTCCCTTTTATGGAAAATGGTATTTAGAAGCCAGGATCTGGGTGCTCTATATGTTCATGGTTACTGGAATGTTGCTATTTCTAGGGCCTATCAGAAGATAGAGCTGGGAAGTATATATATGCATGTTCCACAGATTTCAATCTGAAGTCATTTCTATGTTTGTCAAGAGATATTGACCAAGCGTCGCTGGTTCGATTCCCAGTCAGGGCACAGAACTAGGTTGCACATCAGGTCCCCAGTTGGGGGCACGAGTAAGAGGCAACCACACAGTGATGTTTCTCCCCCTCTCTTTCTCCTTTCCCCTCTCTCTGAAAATAAATAAAAATAAACAAACAAATAAATTAAAAAAAAAAAAGAGATACTGAAAACCATGAGTTGGTGGGGACAACTTCAAGTCACATGTCCATTCTAGTTTTTTCCTTTTTCATATATCCAACCCTTTCTCTGACAGTGAGAACAATAGCCTCCATAATGCTTCATTTATTTATTTAGGCAATCAGCCTCACTCTATGCAACTCACCTTTAGTCCCCACTATGCTCCCTACTGCCACGCAGATGCCCCCCTCTCCCTGCTTGGGCTCTGATTGCATCATGTGGAAACCTTCTCACCCTGTTCAGGCTAATTTCTCATGCGAGTTTGCCTGCCATCATTGAGTGGATATTCTCACCCTCCGTGGATCCTGATATCTTTCTCTGGCCGCTGCAGATCCTCCTACCCGACTCTGTATCAGCTATTGGCTTTCAGACTAAATTATTTATGAAGGGGAAGAAGTATCATTCAAGTTTTTCAATGTACTATTTTCATTATCCTTCAATTCTTCAACTTATAAATTAGTTTATGTGTATTTTGCATTTCAAATATATTAATAATTTTTGTTGTTAATTTCTAATTTAATGACAGTGTATTCAGTTCTATTTTCTAATTTTTGAATTAATTATGTTCAGATCAATTCCAGTATTTGTTAATATTTTTTTTGAGGCCTGATTGGTAGCCAATTTGGTGAATGATCCAAGTTTGCTGGAAAAGGTTTCATATGCTCAAACTATTGGGTTCAAAGCTCAATATATATATATATATATATATATCATAACACTCTTGGAATTTGTGTTGTCCAAATCTTCTTAAGGTTTGGATGTATTTCCATTAGCAATTTTAATTTAAATTTAAAAAATTTAAACTTTTAATATTTTCTTTTAGCTGGCAACTTTAGATTGCTTATATTTACTGTAATGTCTTGTATATTTGGACTTACAGCATTGTATTTTGTGCCTCTTTGTACCATCTTTATTTTAAAAAATATTTAATTGATTTTTAGAAAGAGGGAGGGGAAGGAGAGAGAGAGGAACATCCATTTGTTATTCCACTTATTTATGCCTCATTGGTTGCTTCTTGATCTGCCCTGACTGGAGAGCAAAGCCACAACCTTGGCGTATTGGAATAAAGCTCTAATCAACTGTACTACCTGGCCAGGGCCTATTTTCACCCTTCCTTGTTCTTTTTGGGGTCAATCAAGTTTGTTTGGTTTTTACAGTTTTTTATTATTTGAAATACTCTATTTTATTTCTGTTCTTGTATACTCTGACTTTGTAAGGCCTATGATTAATGAACATGTTATCCTCTTAAATAATACAAGAATATACTTACATTTAAAGTCTGATTATTCTCCACTTGTATGTTGTTGTTTCCCAAACTTTTAGGTCCACATTACTTTTTAAAAATAGATAATTCATTTATTTCTAAATTTCTTATGACACATTCAAACACAGACCAAAAAATGAAGAGTTATAGAATCAACCTCTGTCCACTACTAATAAAACAACTTAATGTAGTCCTTCTTTCCTCAGAAGTAACTACTGTAAAATCAAGAAATTTTCCATGTTATGCTTATGGCTCAAAATGGTTGTCATTATTTCATTCAAAGAATGCTTTTTTAGAGTTATGTACACATTTTCCATTTTGTTTTGTCACTATTGATTATTACATATTATCCTTTTCTGGGTTCAGTTTCTTTCTGTGAAGAACATTCTGACTTGGCTCTTTTAGCAAAAATCTGTGAGTCATAAATTTTCTCATTCTTTATGTGGAAAGAACTATTTGCATGTGACCCCATTTTTGAATGACATAGGTATACAGTATGAAATATATATGGATATAGTATTGTTGATTAACAGCTATTTTCTCTCAACATTTTGCAGATATTATATTTTTGCTATTATGAGGCAAGTGAGAGGTCTGCGGTCAATCTCATTAGCATTCATTTGTATATAATCTGCCTTAATAGGTAATGTTTCTCCCATTCCATCTACTGAGTCCTAATGAAATCCCATTTATAAAGGACTTTTGCAATTGACCTCTCTGTGTATATATTTGTGTGTGCATAAATTATATGTACATATTGAAAGTACATGTATTATATGTAATTTCCTTATAACCTTAGGTTTATTTTTTAGTTCATGAATTCCTTCTAAGCTGTATCTAATATGCCCTTAAAGCCGCTAATTTTATTTAACTTTAAGGGCCAATCCACTTGTTTCCATCTCTATTGCTCCTACTTTAGTAAAAACCACCATCATCTTCTCCTGGAGTACCGTTAACAGGCTCCTAATTTCCTCTCCTCCAATTCATTATTTGTAGTGCAGACAGGAAAATTTCTAAAATCTAAATCTGATAAATTTACTTTCCTTCTTAAAACCATCAATGACTTTCCATTGCTTTTTTGATAACATATAGAAATTAAATCCTTTTTTTTGTCTATTAAATATGGCCCATTCATTTCCACCATTAATTTAATCCAACAAACATATACTAAGTAACTACTACTTATGGGCACAGTACTTAGAACTGGGCTTAAGTGTATATTAGTTTGCTACAGCTGTGGTATAGTCTGAATGTTTGTGTCCCCACCCCCACCTGCTAGAGTCATATGTTGAAGTCCTAAACCCCAATGTGATGGGATTAAGGAGATGGAGCCTTTGGCAGTGATCAGGAGCCCTCATCATGAATGGGCTTAATGCCTTTATAAGAGAGTTCCCAAAGAGTCTCCTCACCCCTTCCACTACAACAAAAATAACAGTCTATGAACAAGAAAGTAGGCTCTCACCAACACTCAGTCTTCCAGCACCTTGATCTTGGACTTCCAAGCCTCCAGAACTATGAAAAGTAACTTTAAAAAAATTTTCATTAGCTGCCCAGTCTATGGACTTTTTGTTAAGTCATTCTGAATGGACTGAGACTGACTTGTAACAAACTACCATAGACTGGTTGGTTTAGACAATACAAACTTATTTTCTCACAATTCCAGAGTCCAGAAACTAGCAGTCCAAGATCAAGGTGTTGACAGAGTTAATTTCTTTTCTTTCTTTTTTTTGGGGGGGCGGTGGGGGGTGGTGTTACCAAATAACTATTTGAAGGAATGGTACAAATGAAGGACATAAGTGGATGATTTGGTACAAGGTATAGAAAAGGTAAAGGTAACTCCAACATGCACGTCCTGCTTTGGTGACCAGGGAAGTCACTCCCGTGGCTGTGGGAATGCAGCCTAAGGCTTAGCTCTATTTCCCGTCTCCCATAGTGTGCTTTACACAGAGATACTCTCCCATGCCAGATTCAAGGGCTCCCAACCTGCTCAAGTTGGTTACGTGGTCACCCAATTCTTTGATGGATTTCACCTGTTCATCCAGGTAGTGAGTCTCAATGAAGTCAGACAAATGAGGGTCATTCTTTTCAGTGGCCAATTTGTGCAAGTCCAGTAGTGACTGATTCACACTTTTTTCCAAGTGTAATGCACACTCCATTGCATTCAGCCCGTTCTCCCAGTCATCACGGTCTGGTTTCTTAAAATCCTGAAGCAAGATTCAGTCACCTCATTGGGTCTGCAGCTTCATCAGTTTCTCAGCATGTTCTCTCTCCTCATGAGATTGGTGAAGAAAATATTTTGCAAAGTTCTTCAAAGCCACATCGTTGAGGTCAAAGTAGTAAGACATGGACAGGTAAACGTAGGAAGTATAGAGCTCCAGGTTGATCTGGCAGTTGATGGCGGCCTCCGGGTCCTGGTGGTAGTTCTGGCGCACCTGCGAGGTGGATGTGGACATCATGATGGGCAGCTGAGGACAAGTGGCTTCGCAGCGCTGGAGTGGTGGCCTTCGGGTGGTCAGAGGGTGCTATGAGGAGGTGGCAGAAGGATGGATCCGGGTGGCTGGCTGGGATGAGGGTCGAGTGCTGGGTTCCATTCAAGCACTGTTGAAGCAGGAAACTACGGCGACTCTCTGCGAAGACTCTGAGTTAATTTCTTTAAGCCTCTGTTGTTGGCTTGTAGGTGGCTGTCTTTCCCCAAGCCTCACATGGTCTTCTTCGTGTGTGTCTCTCCTCTTCTTGTCAGAAAACTGGTCGGATTGGCTTAGGGTTTGCCCTACTAACCTCATTTTAACTTTAAATACTACATCTCCAAATACAGTCACATTCTGAGGTACTGGGTGTTAGGACTTCCATATATGAATTTGGAGGGAGACACAGCTCAGCCCATAATACCATGATGAACTGAATCTCGCCAACCTCTCTTCTCTTGGTACTTTCCAGTTTCTTTTTTGCTTTCCAGACACTTCTCTATATACAGTGAGCTTCTTTTTCTTGCCTTAGGGACTTTACAAACTGTTCTCTTCAGTTGGAATGCTTCTCCCCCTACCTTCAACTTTGCTTAGCGAAAGGCTGGATCTCAGCTTCAATGTGACTTCCTCAGAGAAACATTTCCTGACTCTCAGATTAGATTAGGTCTCTGTTTTGTGTTCTTCACATCCTTTTTGTATCACTTCCTATAATTCTGATTAAACGATTAGCTGTATAATTAGTGAATTTCCTTGATCCTACCATGCTAAGAATTGTTAGATGCACCATCAATTTCAAAACACGTGCAGGGAGAGGAAATTCTACTTTGTTACTCAGCTATTGCTCTAATAATGCTGCATTAAAAGAAAAAAAAAACACTTTACAATTAAGTGACTTAAAGCAACAATTGTTTCTTTCTTCCTCATGAATCTATGAGTTGCTGAAATTCACTTGTATAAGACTGAATGTCAGGTGCACGGTTCTGGGCTCCAGGCTGCAGGTGAGGTCCAGGTCTGCTGTATGTATCTCCCTTCATATTCTCCTTGGACTAGTGGCTACCCAGTCATGGTGTTCTCCTGTGAATGATGATGTTCAAATAGAAGGAACTTATAATAACTCTTAAGTGCTATGCTTGGACAGGCACACTGTCACTTCCACCAATTCCATTGTTTAAGGTTAGTAACAGCCACGGCCAATGTCAGTGAGTAGGGGACAGTACTGTGCCTCCTCTAGCAGGAAACATTGCAAAGTCACAAGGAAAAGGGCATCTTTGTATAATTCTGTAACAGGCAAGAATTGGAAATAATAATTGAATCTATCATAACTACAGTAAATAGTATGTACACAAATTTTTATTTTGTTTATTTAAAACAGATTACCCCAAAATGTTTGTCTACACAAAGACATACCATTTTGTTCTGTAATATGAACAAATCTCCATATTCAGAGTCTCAAGTAGCTCCCGAGTCGCTTTTAGTCACCACCAGTTATGCACATCATTCCAGGGACCAGTCCTTTATACAACCTGTGCTCAGGAGCTGACCTCTTCAATGCTTGTGTAAGTTTTAGGCGTACAAAAGACTGCCAGTTTTGCTTGCACTCTCAATTTGGATAACTCTTACACTTCCCCTATACTGACTCTCTTATCATTGGAAATTTAAAGATTTTATAAAAATGAAGTAGTTTTTGACAGATACTTGACATCTGAATGATAATCTTTCACAATGCATGATCCTCTCTAACTTGGAAATTCAACAATCTGTTTATAATGTCAATTTTACTGTGTAGTGGATGACAGGCAATTCTTTTGAGTATGTCTTAATAACAAAAGGAAACACCGGCTTATCTCTTGGTGGGTATCTTTTCATCTTATGGGGTCTGCAAAGGACCTGAGTGTTTCTAGATGACATTTAAGTGCAAGTCCATCATTTCTCCAGTGACTCATGTCAGCATCACTTACCCTAACTTTGTCCTGTGAATTTATTTCCATGTTTTTCTGCATATCCAATAACAGTTCAAAACTACTGTGGAGGGAAATCCTTTGAAAGACATTTGAAAAGACAATTAGGGATCAAAACTTGTTTATTCAACCGCATATGGTGATATAGCACTGTACATACCCCAACTAAGGAGACATTTGTTTACCAAGAGATACAATGTCAACATATCATAATTAATTTCTTTGCCCAATAGCTGGAAACTTACTTTTAATTTGGATCGAAGGATCCATCCCAGTGTAACACTGGAGTTGTCACTGGAAATTACGTCTTGATCAGTTCCTCTGAACCCACTATCACAAGGGTAGGAAAGTGACCCAGGTGGAGTGAATAAGTGTCCTTTGTACCAGAGTGAGATTCAGATGCTCAACATAATAGGTTCTCTTCTCTGAGACTGTAAGAATCATGTGATGTACATGAGTCATGTTTCCTACCACATCTATGAATAGATAACCTAGAGACATAAAATAAAAAATAATCCAGTCAGGGGGTTGGGTGGGGGGAGAGAGAGAGAGAGAGAGAGAGAGAGAGAATGAGCCAGATCACCAGAGGATGGTGGTTGAGTGTGTTCTCATAATGCCCAAGATTATGTTCTAGGGCTTTTCAATAATTAGGCCAATGTTTTATGCCTGATTAATGTGAGTTGACTTCTGTTACTTGCAATCAAATAAAGTTGTGGGCACTACAAAATAATAACCCACATGAACAATGTCATTGTTAGGAAAAACACACAACAATGAACAACCAAAAATAATTTCAGAAGAACTTGAGTTCTTCATTTATTTTCTTAAATAAGATGAAGGCCACAGATATCCTTAAAAACCATCCAGTTCACACACGGCAGCTGCTTCTGCTCCGTTATGTCTGTCTTCAAATTCCAGTCTCACATCAAGATAACCTCCTCCTCCAAATTTAACCTTTTGCACTTTTGTTCTCTCTCCCTTTCCTCCCTATTCTCATGCCTACAACCCAAAAGAAGTTGTCTGTCTAAGCAAGACTCTCCGGTTGGGATTCACCTCTGAACATGATGAGGAAAGGCTGAAACTGTCCATGTGCTCCTCATTTTTGTCCTATTACTTTTACAGATGTTATACAATGAAAAAGATACATGCTTAGGTTTTAGGTTCTACAAATATTAAACATTGCTTTTTTTCTTGCTAACCCAATGTCTTTCAGATGCGTATTAGCTACCTAAAAACAAATTTTTGAATAAACAAAGAATAAATTAATGACTAAATGAAGTGCTGAATGAACAAAAAAGAAATTCATGAAAAAAATGTAAAAACAAGACATTAAACATTGTTGGAAAGCAATTACCAAGAAATTTAAAGTCATGGTCAATAAATGCTAGATGACTAAAAAATACATTTCTAAAATCCAAATCATTTCTGCACATACATTTAAAAACACAGCATTAAAAACAAGTTAAAGTACAAGCAAGTCACATATATTCCAGAATAGAGTAGCACATTTTGTTTACAGTTCTTTTTTATTTATTTTTAAATTGTAGTTGACATACAATATTATAATAACTTCAGGTGTGTACAACAGTGATTAGACATTTATATACATTATGAAGTGATGACCCTGGTAAGTCTAGAACCCGTCTGACAGTTATTACAAAATAATTGATTCTATGTCCAATACTGTACATTACACCTTTGTGACTAATTCCATAATTGGTTTGTATTTTTTAGTCACCTTCATCTTTTATTCCCAATCCCACCACCCTCTCCCATCTGGCAGCCATCGTTTGTTCTCTCTATATATGGATTTATCCCTGTTTTGTGTGTTCATTTGTTTTCTTTTTTAGAAGTCAAAAACAATTTAAAAAGATATATACATTCTATGTTCATTGAAGCATTATTTACAATAGACAAGATATGAAAACAATTTAGGACTCCATCAATAGATGAATGGATTAAAAAAATTGGGTATATGCACAATATTTGTGTGTGTGTGTGTGTGTGCATATATATATATGTATCTATAGATAGATACATATATATATATATATTACAAAATACCTGCAGTCTTGACTGAAAGTAATTTAAAGATATTTAAATTGTGAACCTCTTGATAAGGAGGTACTTATAAAAACAGATAAGCATGCGTTAGCAGTATTGACTGCAACCCTGCATTAAGGAAATCACTACAGGGACGGCCGTGAATGCCATGGCATGTGTGTTAAAGCTGGATTCCCAGACACAGGCACCATGTTCCATCCACTTCATGGTGACCTTAATGACTGGGCCTGGCTACCACTGTGGTCACCATATGAATATATTTCAAGAAAGCTATTTAATAATACCAGTAGTAGCTGTAACCAAGTGTATTAATTAGAATTCACTGCTTACAAGCCACAGAGACCAAATCTAACTAAATTAGACATAAACATATTTATTGAGAGAAGTTGCAGCGTGTGTCGCCTATCCAACAGCTGTTTCCTTCCGCTTGTCTTTGTCGGCCTCATCCTAGTTCTATTCATGGGTCTATTTATCACTCACCTCTAGGGCTCAGGATTGATCCTAATTGATAAAAGACACTCCCCCGTTTCCAGCCCCATTGCCTGTTCAAATACAAGCAAGATAGTTTCCCTCTCCTGCCCTCTTGGGAATATTGGGGGGCTGCCAAAGAGAAGGTACCATGTAGCATAATTTTTTCTATCTAAAATGATAATTTTTTCCCTTGATGAGCAATTCAGTTGAGCCAGGTCTTTATTTTTGCTTTTGTTTTCACCCGAGAGAACCATATCAATGGGAGGCTGGACATTCACACTTGGGATTGGGAGAGACCTTAGAAGCTGGGCATTAGGAAGCAGAACCCAGATACCCTTGTTGGGCTGCTCTAGGTCTGATGGACTGGTATTTCAATGTTGTCTTTTTGTTCCTCTATTTAAGGCAAGATTCAGTTTCCAAGCCTGATTATGTTGAGTAAGAAAGAATGAATTCCTCAGACCTTTAGATTCCTATAGAAGGTTAGGTGGATATTGAGCAGTCAAAATGCCAAATGTCTATACTGCCCAACTATCAGCCGTTTTTTCCCAAGATCTCCTATATTATAGGTTTCCTTGTGTCTTAATGTTCATTCTCAGAAGGCTTCCATTTCTCCTACTCATCTCTTATCCTTATTTCCTGCTTCCACAAAATTTTGTCTTTATTTTCTTTATTTTGAGTCATGTCTTCTGCAATGTCACTTTGTCCACCTTCCCGTTGCCTTCATTCCCCAAATGTAGAAGTAAATCAAGCCACTTTTGTGTCTCAGACTTTCAGTGGAGGTTTCAGAGAAGATTGCTTTAAATATAAGTTTAGAACTGAGTGTAATACATCTCTATAATTTAAAAAAAGTACTAATCAACTGTAGCCCACCACTGGGAATTTGTTGCTAGATATGTTAAGTTCTGGTTTATGTTCTCCCATCCTATGTCCATTTTCTTTTCCTATTAGGCTTTTTTTGTTCAGTTTCCCTAAATTCCTATTAAGTTCATAAACAGTATAGTTCTCTCCATCTTATACTCAAAGAGAAGCTTGTGGCCTACTCATGCATAGCCAAGGGCTCATTAAGGAGCTCTGTCAATAGATTATCTACTTCAAACTTCTGTCCTTTAAAGCATAAAGCACTGTGATAGCTTTGGAATTCATTTTTCCCTTACATGATACAAAATATAGGAAGTGCTTCCCTCCTTACTAATCTCTGTAAGCAAAAGGGGAGCAATTTAATGATTTCTCCTTCTCCACTTTACAGAAAACAGCAGGGATTGTTTTAGGCCCACCCCCTGGCCCCATTTTTTTCTTCTTCCCCACCTTCCTTCAGCTTCTATTTCTCATTTTTCTTCTTCTTTCCTCCCAGTACAAGATCTGTAATTGTAATTTATTCTTATGCTCATAACTCAAATGCAAAACAAGGTGTGAAATCTAGTCTAAAGCAAAGGGCAAAACTGGGCACCTTTAGTCTGAACTCTGCAGCATGCCAGCAGTTGATCCCGAGTTTGTTTTCTGAAGTTTGGAATTACAGCTATGTTTTACTTGTATCCCAAGGTTGCTATAAAGACTAAGTTAGATGGTGGATGAAAAATGCATCTGCAACTATCAAGAATTTCTAGAAGGAATACCACATAGCAGATTTCATCATTGAAGGTCCAAGAGAACCAAGCAAGAACTTGGAGGAATCAATTAAGGAGCAAATAACTCAGAGACCGAGACTTCGGGATGCCCAAGTCAGAGTGGAAGTGAGCTTGAGTCAGAGAGCTACTAGGGTTCCTTTTATTTCTTTTGTAGAGGAAGATTTGATCCCTGAGAGTGCCGCAGGTCCCAACTGAAGAGAAATCTTACCCTGCTCTCTCCTTTAAAGCTAAAGGAGCGAAGGGTTAATTACCTTGTTATATTTATCTCTCCTCCAAATTTTCCACACGGGCTTTTTCCTTAATTAGTCATCATATGAAACTAAAGACTATTTATTATTTATTGTGTGTATTAAATTTTATGTCTTTTCTTCTTAATTTGTAAAATGGGTGAATTTACTACATTTTGCATTTCTCTCCTAAAAAAGCAATTTTGGTGTTGTTGCTTTTATTGTTTGTTTAGTTGTAGTCCTCGTCTGACTTTTCTTTGGGTCAATCATTCTTCATAAAAAGCAAAATGAAGAAAAGCTTCTGGCATTTTGGATTAATTGGAAGAAGCAAGTAGTCTTCCACACACTTTCCTTATTCCTAATTTCTTTCTTTAATCTTTTACCCTGTTTAAATACGATACCTATAAATGCCCACTTAGTATTAGTTAAGTTATACGGTTTTACTTCAGGCCTCTATAGTAACTTATTAAAGTATATTTTATAAAGTGATTTTTGGTTTTCGATATCATAACTATACATGACTTATATCACATGTGAGTCATTGCTATGATTCGAAGTCAGCTCTAAAAGGCATGTGAAATGTGTACCACATGCCATTCAGTCTGGATTATACATCTACCGCAATTCATTAAACTTGGGGATTAACAAAGGTTTATACATTTAAAGAGTTGCTTGCTTTTTTGTTTTTTGGTTCTCTAAAATTTATTTATTTATTTATTTATTTATTTAGAGGGGAAAGGAGAAAGACAGGGAGAAGCATCACTGTGTGGTTGCCTCTCACTCGCGCCCCCAACTGGGGGCCCGATGTGCAACCTAGTCATGTGCCCTGGCTGGGAATCGAACCAGCGACATTTGGCTCACAGGCCGACTCTCAATCCACTGAGCCACAAGAGTTGCTTCTTTTGTTTAGAAATTAACTGCTAGGGAAGTACTGTCTGAATAATTCTCTATGTAAAATTACCTTTATATTTAGCCCTGATAGGCACGGTTCAGTTGCTTGGGCATGGTCTGGCAAAGCGAAAAGTCACAGGTTCGATTCCCAATCAAGGCACATGCCTGGGTTTCAGGCTAGGTCCCTTGTCGGGGGACTTACGAGAGGTAACCGATCGATGTTTCTCCCTCACATGGATGTTTCTCTTCCTCTCTTCCTGCCTTCCTTCCCCTCTCTCTAAAAATAAATAAATAAAATCATTAAAAAATAAAAATAAAATAAAATCATCTTTATTCTTACACCCACAGAAGGTAACATTTAACAATGCATTGTATATATTTGTGTTTATTTTACGTATCTATGGCTTACTTCTAGGTTGTAACTGCTTTAAAAGCACAGAGGGTCTCTCCCCCTACTCTCTATCACAGTGTGAGCACGGATATCTGGTACAAGCTTCACTTCAGAAGGCTGGGCTTTAATGGAAAAACTGCTTCACAGTTATCACTCGACTTTCACTTAAGAGCTTCTCTTAGCTGTTTAATATGTGAACGCAACAATATAAGTTTTATTTGGAAATGATGATGCTTTTAATGATTATGTTTTATTCTGCTCAAAGCAATTTTGAAAACTTTTCTTGACAAGACTCTTTTATCCCTGTTCTATCTGCTTATCTCACCTCCCTTTCCCCTCTACTTTCTCCAATTTCTATTCTCTATCCCTTATATTTCTCTCTTTGTACTCTCTCCTCTACATGAGCAATTACTTGCAAAAAAAAAAAAAAGTATGGTATTTTCTCGTTTTAATTTGAAGGAAAACAAGCCCAAGCATATCTCCAAAATGAATATTAATTTTTTTTGGGGGGGTGGTTTGAATCTGACCAGGAAGAAAACAAAACCAATTTTTAAAAATGTAACAATTAGACTGAAAAAAAAATGTGTATATAGGTCAGTTTGTTTACTTGGGTAAAGTACTCTTAATGTTCCTAATGATGTACAGGTAAGAAATCTTAGTTGATAAAATTTTGCAGCAGCTGTGAAAACTAAAATGTTTGAAAACATAGCTATTGCTAAAAGGACAGAGAAGTCACTTTATTCAGCACCTGTTTACACTCAGCGGGGGAGGAAAACCTCCAGAACATGCCCAGCTCACTGGGAGTGTGTTTTCATACTTCTACATGTGTTTGTCTATAAAAGTGTAGTTCTTACTGATTCTGCCTTGCTAAAAAATCAAACAACAATCACTTGCTAATAAATATTTTAATCACATTTTCCAAATTTTTACAAGTCATCCCAGTTTATAGTTCCTCCTCAAAAAAGGGGCCCCATGATGTGAGACCCTGACACCACCTCTGGATTTCAACACGGTGGCTTCCCTGAATTGAAAGCCCAGTTGCTGAGCTTCTCTAGTTTGCAAAGAATGGGAGAATTCCTCACTAAATCACTTGAGTTTGTAACTTTAGAACAACGACAAAAAAAAAAAAAAAAAAAAAAAAAAAAAAACTTGTTCAACTATTCCAAGTGTACTCCCTTTGTTACATGCTATGCAATTAGCTGCATTTGAAATTAAAGGTAAGTTAAATCAGAAGTCTCAGGGACAAGAATGTACTATTTTAAAACAGGGAGTGTCAGATGTTGTTTTTCAACCCAGTGCCAAAGGATGTTTCACAGGTAATTTCTCAGGGCTGATGTTAGCTAATTATTAGCTACCATACCCTGCCTCCCTTTCTAAGTGACTATCTCCTGGCAGAAAGACACGGCTAGGAGTGTTTTGTTTCATTTGTCCTTGGAGTTTTTATCAGCATCAAGAAGGTGGACTGAGCCAAAGTTAGAAGAATTCTGGAGCTAAGCAAAAAGCAACACGTTTAACAGCCCCCATTAATTGAGGCTCTTACATGATTGATTTGAGAAAAACAGAAGAGACCGATTTCTTTACAACTCACAGTTGGATTGCAACGCACAAAAAGTAATCCTGTAAATTACATTTTAAATCTTCAACATATTCTGAGCAGATAAAATAGTGGCATGATTGACCAAACTCCTTTTAAAAGTACACATATTACGATGCATCATAGTTATAAACAGATGGTATTTGGCCTCCTTCCTATTCTCAACATTTGGAATTTCTAAACTATGTGAATTAAACAATAATATTTTATAAACATACAAGGGATTTTGCTCACTGCTTTGTTAACATAGAAATTATACAATGCTGACATTTATTTAAATTTTAAAAAGTAAACAACAGTGTGCATTGAAATAAAGCAAACTAAAATCAACACAGAGGAGTATGTTCTGTGTGCATATTACCTACAATGGCACTGGCCTTTTTAAGGGAAGACATAATGGGTTGAAGAACAAATGGTAGCTTAGATGGGCCTAATCCTTTGTACTCTAAAGGCTCATTTAACACCTCTCTGTAAACAAAGGATATTTATACCATAATTGGCTATTTGACCATCAGTGTTCGTTTGCTATGTAACCTGCTATTATGGAGTTAAAAGAAATCCCTTTTCATTGGTTTGTCAGCTTTCATAGTAGTGAAAGTGTCCTCACAGTTTTAAAAACACTTCCACAAACAGAAATCATTCTGACACTTGTACTAGAATAAGAAACATTATCATGATATCAATAAGTATATATTTTTTCTTTGGGGGGATATTATTGCCAGGAAAGAAAAAAAGGAAATGTATCAGATCTTAATGTCAGTTCCTGAGATTCTTTTCTGAAATTATAGCTTTAACCCGTTAGCTACATTTTGGAAGGAAATTCCATCTGCTGAGTTGATGTACAAAATAAAAGGCACTTGGTTTTCAAACACTATTCTCAGATTTGCTAAGTTGTGCTATGATGAATAAATAATGAATCAGATCTTTCAATCCGTTTTATGATTTTTGAAAGCCTTGACTATCATTGTTTACAGACAGTCTCTCCTCAGTGCTCTTCGCAAGTGCTCTTGTTCAGTCTTCCAAGGGTAGGCTTATGTAGGCCGTGCTCCCTACCTCAGTTTACCCCTAGACTGCTCTTCTCACATTTTAAACAACCAACCAACCAAATAAGCCATATGTTCAAGTCCACAATTTAAAGAACATTTCAAACAGGGGTAGGTATAGGGGTGGGGAGGAAAATTTCAAGTTAGATGCCTGGAATGACATTCACACTCCCAGAAAAGTTCTCTTCTATCTGGCCACTGGTGTGCACCACTTCCATCTGCCAACTCTAATGGTGGGAAAGGAAGAAAATTATGCTACAACCTAGATGGACAGGAACTCACAGGTCAAGACAGGCTGAAACCAAAGACAAGGGGCATTTTTTTTTCACTTGCATATACAATTCTAAATGTGTACACTCAAATAAATACCTAATAAATTAAAATACTATTATGGGGGAGATGCTTTTAAAATTTAGAAACTTCAAATAATATTAAATGTTTTCCCAAGATTTTTGGAAAATTAGACCAAATGCTTCTAAATATTCTCCCGCCCAAATATCGATTAATCTATCTTCTCCCCTCTTAAATAACCAGTTGGTGGTTAAAAGAAACAAAGTTTGTAATCTAAAATCTAGGTATGGAGTGAATAGCAAAGCTACCTGAGGGCTGGGGATGGGACTGAAATCACAGGTCTGAACAAATGAGAGTCAGGAGTATTTTTAAATTAACAGACAGAACCCCTGCCTGGAGGTCTCTGTGCCCATCCCCACTTCCTCCTCGGTTCTTGCTTTAAGGTAATTTTTTTCAAAGGGGAAGACGTTAGAAATCAGTATTTCTGTTTTTGTTTAGCGCATCTTCACCGTATTCTCTGAGGATTGAAACTATCTCAAGAAACCAAATTCAATACAATTCCTAAATGAAAAGAAGAAAGAAAAAAAAAGAAAAGAAAAGAGTTCTGCCCACCAGCGTTGCGCTGCCTTCCCGGGGCTGCCCGATCCTGACTGTTCTAGTTCTGCACAAATGGCAAAAGCAGCAGTGGGCCACCCGCCGTGTGTGCGTGTGTCAGCATGTGTGTCGGTGCGCGCGTGTCGGGTGCGTGCCAGTGTCTGTGCGTGCCAGTGCGCGCGTATCGGGCGGTATGCGCGCCGTCGTGCGCGTGCCAGCCGGGGCTACAGGAGAATCCGCGCGAGTCTGAGGGCCGGCGCGGGTCGCCGCTGGGTGCTCGCTCGGCCCTGCACCCTTGGACAGCCTCTGGCCCTGGGGCCCCCTACGGTTGTGGGTTCCGGCAGAGGACTCGGTTATGACTTTGTGACCTCATCGCCCCTTCCTCTCCAATCTTCTCGCACCCAGAAGAGGTGCAGCATTTCTCCCACCGTCTTTGGACGCGACGGAGCAGCGCCTCGAGGGTGGGTGCCACGAGGGGCAGGAGCTTGGCTTCGCCGCCCCCGACGGCGCCGCGGCGCGGGGGAGAGGACTGGTGGCCAGGCGGTCAGTGAGCGCCCCTGGAGCCTTCCGCTTTCGGCAGCTTGGGCGCAGCTCCGTGGACACTAAGCTCAGGCTTGTCGGGGGACCAGGACGAGCCGGAGCGCGCGCGCTCAGGCCACGAGCGCCGGGCCGGACCGAGGTCCCCGCGCCCCGTCGCCTCCCCACTGCCTGCGGCCCGGCTGGGCGACCTAAAGCCCCCAGTCCGGGGCGCGGGGCCAGACCCGACTGAGGGCGGAAGACCCGAGAGGCAGGAAGGGAAGGAGAAAAGAGGTAGCAAGCCCCAGACAAGGAATCCTTAATTACAGATTAAAGGCAAGCAAAACCATACACCTCATTTTCCATGTGTCAGCTGACGGCCGCGACAAAAGAAAACACAGAACGCTGTGGGGCGGCGGGGGGCCGGGACCCCTTCTCGTCATTTATTCTTTTCTTCCCTCTTTTATATCTGTGCAAATGTAAAATGCATTAGGTAGTGACTAGCTAGGTGGTGCCTCGGGCCAAGTCGCAGCTGCACGCTTTGTTGTGTAGGAGGACAGTTTGCTGATGCACCCAAAGGTCTGGGGACCCTCTAAAAAAAAAACCAACTATAAATAAATACTCCACTTGAGCACATTTTGCTTCTGAAAAAACTTCATTGCTCATACATCTTTCAGTTTCAAAGTTTGGTGCTGAAAGTGTTACAATTCATTATCTTCAGTAAAATCCTACAGCGCGCGCGCGCGCACACACACACACACACACACACACACACACACATGTGTTGCAATTTTGTAGATTCCATTTGTTTTGGCTTGGTCTCCCAGCATTAGAAATCCAGGGGAAAAGCTAGGCCGATTGAAAGCAGGGCACAGGGCTGCAAGCACTGGAGAGCACAAGTTCCCCCCATAGGTCTTCCGCTCAAGAGGAAAAGGGAGAAAGATGTGCGCTTTATGTCTTTCCCCTTAATTTATTATGATCACAAAACAATCACCAGTCCCTGGGATTTAAGACACGGGCTCAAATCCACGGTGTCCTAAATTCTCCACAGAGGGTAGAGGGGCGTTCAGAAGCCAAAGCCCACTCACTGACCATTAAATCAAGCCTCTACTTCTGTGCATCATTTCTAACGCTAAACTTAGAGATGACCTTTGTGCGTCACCCTGAGCCCCCCAGGTGTTGCCGTCTTCTGTATTTTCTCCAGCTTGCTGCTGGATCAGCTTTAGAAGCAAAGGCTTTTGGTTCATTGTTAGTATCTGTTTACTGATACAACTGATGCATCACTTTGAAGGCAACAAGCCACTTTGCTTCATTTTTCTGATATTCCTTTTTGTAGATCTTTTTCCATTTTTCATTTGTATTTTTCCACCAATGCCATTTCCCCCACAGCACTAAAATTTTTTTTCGAAGTGCTTTTTTCATGTGGTTCAAGTTAAGTGATTTGCCCACACCCCAAACATTGCTATTTGCATTCAAAATTAATAGCTGCATATCAATAATTCTCAAATACCTCCTGATCCATATTCTCTCAATTGAAACAATTCCTAATGTTATTGGTCTGGCAAATGCCTGAGCCAATACATTTGTGGACTGGTTGCCAGCCAGCTCTCAGGCAGTATGAATAGTGTTGTTCCTGCTTTCTCTTCAGATGCTCAAGGCAGAGAGCCTTCCTTATTTCCCACCTTCCCCATAAGTGGTTAATAAATAGATGCAAATCATACTAGGTTCCAAGCCTATTCCCCTTTTAGATTTAGGAAAACCTTCTAAATGTCCCTTGAAGAATATAGTCCTTCTGTGATTTAGCCACACCCTTCCCCCTTTTAACTTTATCCTTCAGTAAAATAAATAAGGTGAAAGAGCAAATTAGGACTTTTTTCTTTCCTTTTAGCTTTCCAGTGTTTGTGGTTGTTTCAGGCCAGTTGTTGTTAGTTCATGTTTTTACCACCCACCAAAGAACAGCACAGGATTTAGTTTATATTAATAAAGGATGTTCATGACTAGGTTTCTAAATGCCAAAGTTATGATTTATTTATTTTTAATGGGTGGAGAAAGGAGAGCAGCAATAAAAAACTCACCCCTAAGTCCCTCAAAATCTTTGGCTTCATTTATGTATATTTTTAATCTTTTTCTTTTTTGTATGTACCTCTAATTTTCTTTTAACTTATATTATTACAGCTTTTTAATTTTTACTATATACCTTTGTCCATTGCTTCCAAACCTTGTGTTTGTTATAGTTAAATTTATAAAATATATGTGCTTTCTACTTTCTAAATGTTTATAATTACTCCTATTTATTCCCCCCACCCCATTAAGAATTTCACAATAAAATCCAACACTAAATAAATTAAAATCTGCAACTTCAGACACCCAAGGAAGGCATTAATCCACTTAGTAAAATACCCAGAACTCCCCCTCTCATTTTCAGCTCTTCTTAATGTAACACTTAGTAATTGCAGCTGGCTCCTTATACTTTCCTCCCTTCTTTCATTCTGAATCATATTGGCCTTGTTTAACCTTCATTTCCTTTCCTATCCCCCACATTTGTCCAGATACTTTTTTTTTTTTTTTTTTTACCATGTTTGTCTCTTCTTTGCTGTCTGGAATGAAAGCAATAAATAGAGCTTTCTAAGATCTTAATGCTTTCTGTTAAAATCCCATTCCACCGTTAATGCTTTGTACAATTTTCATGCACCCTTCAGTGGTGGAGTTACTGCTCTACATTCTTCTGATTGATCATTAAGTTCTGCGGGCCCTTGAGCCTGCCTCCATAGTCCTAAAGCAGAGGCTTTTTCCTTGGCTTGCTCTTTGCCTTTGGAATGCCTTTCCTGGCAAGGATAGGCATTTTGGTTTGACTATGTTTCCTAAGTTACAATTCAAGGCTAATTTGTTCTGTTAGGTTTCTACTATAAGCAGCTCCGTTTCTCACTGTTAAGTGCTTTGGAGATTGCTTAGTTGAAGGGTTTGTTGTAAGTGCAAGATGTTATATACTTACATTGTACTTGATTATCAGTTTTCAAAAACAGCTGCATGCTTTGCTATCTGTCTAAGGAAATATCGGGAGATAATACACCATTGGTATTTATTACTCTATAATTAAGGATGTATCAGTGTTTCCCTTTAAAAAATAGCCATATTTTCAGAAATTCATATCGCAGGCATAAATTTCCCTATGAATTACAATCTAATACTATATTAGAAGTATCTTCTTTTTAAGTTATCCCTCCTCTTCCTTTTCTTTTTGGGCAAATAAGCTTCAGGATGTAATTTCTGGGTTATTGGCTTGGGGCGAGAGGGAACAGGTCCTGTGTTGCAAAATTAAAGGTGCTTCTGCCACTGATGCCACCTGCTTCCTCTGCCCCAGGGCCTCTGCACCAGGGAAGCTTGTGGGGGCTCCCTTTTGGATAAAGGGCCAGCCTATTCCTATGTGGATACACAGCTTCGTCACCATATGATAGGAAAGGCAACAGAGAACACTCAGCTGTTCAGAAATATCACAGGTGCCACAGAGTCTGAAATTTTAGTACCAGGAATCAATTCTTTGGCATTCTTCTTCTTATGGTCACTTAGATAATTAATGCGGCCAGGAATAACATCAACTATATCTACGGTAAGGTATTAGCAACTTATTAATCCATGTTTCTTCTAACAGTAAGAGAAGTAGCAGAAGGAAAAAAAGAAGGGATGGTTTTGACGAACTAAATTGACCACAGCCTCCTCAGTGAGGCCTCTACCCCAACAGGGACCCCCAGCAATGCAGCATCAGTTACGTGGATGTTACAGGGCATAAACGCTCACCAGGAGAGCCAAGTGAGTTACCTAAGTGTATAAACCAGCGGACTATAAGATTTAAGGGAGCAATTTAATAATAGTAACAAAAACTCTTAAAGTATTGACTACCCTAGCGGTCTCTCCTGCTCCCTTTAACTGACACGGGCAACAAAACAACCCCTTGCTACCTGGTGAGGGGAGAAAGGGGTCCCTTTGAGTCATGAACACTGAACCTGGTGTTTCTTGAAAGACATGTCATGACAATGACACTAACTCAAGCAGGGAAAGGTTTACTGAAAACATTTTTGTTCCTGGAACACAGTGTGGCTCCTAAAAGGCTGTTATCTAATGCCTTAATTTTTTCATTTGCAAAGTAATAATGGAAATGTTACATTTTCATATATAACATATTTCAAATTCCAAAAAGGGTATTAATGGAAGTATTCTTAGGAGCAGTTGCTTCCTCTAGCACCCCACCTTAAACCTGCTGTATAAATGCAGTAACCAATAGACTAGCAATAGAAGCATTTTAGATGATCTTCCACGAAACACCAATTCTTTATATCAGGTTACAAGAACAGTTATGAACCTGTCCCTTTCATGGGATGGACTGCAATGAAAGGACAGAGCCCACACTTGGTCTGTGTCTTGAAGAGGAAAAGGGGCAGGTAACAAATACAGGAAGTGGGCAGACAGTTCTGTGCTCTACCACGCAGCTCTGAATGTGTCAAGATAAGAAGACTGGCTCATTTAACATTTTTCTTCAGCTAGGTATTTCCCATCTTGTATTAAAACAATATATGCATTGGTTACAAATGGTCATCAGAAACCCAGTGAAAAAAGGAACCCATGGGCAGTCAAGTCCAACTTTCTCTGGAGTATGATTTGTTTCAGGGTCAAGGTTAAGCACTTGCCTTCTGGAAAGCAGAGGAGTCCTGTCATGTAAAACTGACAGGGCACTTTCTTTAACAGTTTGAGGAAAAATGGTTTTCTGACTTGACCAATAGTGTAGAGTCAAGAAATGTTAAGGATAGCATGGTAGAAAAATTAACCACAGGCTTCCCAAAGTATTTACAGCTCCGATGAAAAGGTATAGCCAATAATAACACTTCAGACATGTAAAAAGTCATAAAGAGGAAGAATAAGTCCATATGTACTATGGCCCAGCCTAAGGAATAGACTATTAACTGTACCATGAATGTGCCTCTACCAGTCTTACATCTGTTCTTTCCACCACCGCTCCTCTGAATTAATTATCATTGTATTTTTGGTGTTGATTCTGATGTTTTTTTGTTATACTTTAATTACATATGTGCGCATCTTTGAACAGCACATAAAATCGTTTGCATGTTTTAAAACTTTTCCAGTTACGTTTTAATGAATAGCTTTAAAGGGAGGGTATATTACAGAAACATGAGTTGTCCTGTATGTCAATTCAAATTTTAAAATGAAACATGTTTATGTCAGTGGTTTATAATATATTCTCTTTATTGTTAAATGTAAAATCTGATCTTAAATACCATTCAATTTTCCACTGAAACAGAAAGGCACTTAGGGCTATACTTGTCAGTAGTCAATAGAGGAATAAGACTCATAGAATATGTCAACATTAAAAGACAGCACAGACTATCATCTGAAAACTGATTCTATCACCCACATAAAGTATGAAACTTAAATGAAAATTTTTTTGTGTCTCATAATATTACTAGGTAGCAGATGCTGTCTCGAAAACAGATTTTACTCTTAAAAATATGAAATACAATTAACACCTTCAACATGAAATGAAATCTTTGCTTCCAGATGCATTTCAAGGTGTTGAAATGAACCCACGCAGCCCTCTGTGGCTGAGGGTCCACTAACTTCCTGAGTCTGCCGCCATCTTTCTGTGGCATGACTGAAGGGCTGAGAGGGCACTTAAGTGTATCTGAAGGAAGCTTATTAAAACAGCAGCATTTTGAGAAAGGTCTCTTGGCCTATTCCTGATCAACATGGTATATAATGAGTAGGTGAAGAACTAGGTGCCCTGTCATTTTATTAATAGAAACACCTAGCTAGAGCATTACCTAGATAAAGTAAATTCAGGGTAAGCACCATGGACATTGTGCCTTGATAAATATAAATAGAGATAAAAAAAATTCTTGTTTTTAATGTTTGTGTTGAAAACATTGGTCTTGTTTTAAACATTCAATTCTATTAATTTTAGTCTTGGAAATTAAATTGTTAAAATATATTTAATTATAAATATCAGCTCTCTAGTGAGAGTAAGGGAAACAAAAATTAAATTCAACTTGTATTCTCAATTATTCTCTGACTTTAACAAAATATGGATTAATATACTTAATAACACTTCATTCCGCCATATCACCGGTGTTGGGGAGCATGTGCAGGCACTGCCCTCCCCCCAAAGATTTGTCTTTTCAAATGTCAACACATTAACAAACATTTTCTTGCTTATCTGCCAACTCTGACTGCATAGTTTTAAGAAGGGATTACTTTAACGTAAATTTTTATTCAGGAATGAATGCTTGCTGCAGCTAATGACAAAATTTGATTTGAGTTTATGAATGTAGAAAACATTCCACAGACAGGTAACTTTCAATACTGTATTTGCCAAAATCAGGGAAATATCTAAATGTTTGAAAGGTAGTGGTCCCTCCTCCCATTAATTAGTGAGAAAACATACATGGATAGTTGTTGTGAATACAATATCATGCCATTATAAAATGTGTGCCCATTATTTTCAGGATGGAAAAACATAGTAAACTAAGCACTGTTTCCTGGCTTTGAGAGAATATTCTTTCGAGAAGATGTTATCTATGACATGGCTCCTATGTGACTGAAGCAAACTCACTGGTGGAATTCATCTCCTTAGATGATAAACACTGCCTTGGAGAAGTGTGTCAAAATCTCTGGCGCAAGTTTCTATCTTTACTTTGCACTCAGAAGGAGGCACGTCTGACAGGTGATGAGTTCCATAATATTCGACTGACGGGACTTAGAAATCATCCCTGAGCCCTTCCGTTATGGGTGAGGAGGTAATTTGTTCACTGACTTCCCCGCACACTGGGACTCAAAGCCAGTGCTGTGATGTCCCATTATATACCTTGGATCTCACACTGAGTAGGGAGAGGGCTCTCTGTGCAAAATGGACCTCGCTGTTTCTGCTTCTCACTCTTTCTGCTTTTAAATCCCTGGCCTCATGGACCCTGAACTCCTGCTTTCCTTGAACTGCAAGTGCCTCTGTGGCCAGGCCTCCATCTGGCTCCCTGACCTTGATCTATTTCCTGCTTACGATTTAGCTGCCTATCAGTGGGCCCTACTGGACATCTAAACCATTGCCTGCTCTGTGTGGGATGCTTGCTAGACGACTCAGTGCCCTGGTCTTCTCCCTTCTTCCTGACTGCTCCTCATGCTGCAGTGTACAGAAGTAACTCGTTTCAAAAGCTAGGAAAGTCACAATTTACCTGCCAGTTAACAGAAGATGGTTTATCAACAGACGTTACCTTAATGACTACAAATGTTTACCTACTGCTTTCCAGAATGCAAAGAAAATCTTGGAAATGTCATAATATCTCACAAACATTTGCAAAACATATCCTTGTTCATCCAGAAAAGAAACAATTGTATTCGTTGTCTCTTGACACAAGGAAAGTGTTTAGTTGAGAAACATACCAATAGACGTACACACTCACATGTGAGGCATTTTAATTAAAAACGGTGGAGGGCATGTTATTAAAAATTTATTTTAAAATCTAGCCATTTCGAAACATTTTTATATCCATAAATACAGCAGCTTGAGTACTGGAATATAAGAGATTTGACTTGAAAATATTAAATTTGTAGCTGAATCTAAACATTTTCAAGGAATATTTATATCAAAAGTACTGGTTTTGTTAGAAGTATTTTGATTTCTCTAATTTTACCCATGAAAAAAATTAAAACAAGTATCTCAGTATTCATTTTATGGGTAAGGTGGCCCCACTCACAGTATGTCCCATGTTTGTTCGAATTACAGCTGTTTATCTTGCAACTTTCTTTAAGATAAATTAAATGCAAATGTAACTTTGCGAATCACGGGAATACCTGTCAGACCCCTTATTAATACTTTCACTTACAAATGCTGGTGCCAGAGAGTCATTAATTTGCTAAAAGCAAAGTGCTACAGCAGCCCTTTGCCACAGACAATTCTCAGCTGCCCAATTAGTCGCATAGCATTCTGGTCCTCCTCTCAGGCCTCGTGGGCCTCTGAGGACACAAGAAGTCCCCGGTGATGATAACCTGGCAACCCAGGTAGAAGCCCAGCCAAGTGCGAGTGTTTGAAGCTGCAGTTTGGCTGCCATCATGTCGGCAAAGAGAAAGAATTCAGGCACCGTGTCATCCAGTACAAAGGATAAAAACAGATTCCACCGGAAATTCAATGTGGCACCACATATGGGATACATGAGTGCGGTTATACAACAGGCCACATATTTTTTTTGAACAGTCTCCTCCATGTGATGCCGAGGACATGTGTAACCATCATAACGTCTCTAGGAATCTGTATTTAATTTGAGTTGGGGTGGTGGCAGGGATTGGAGATCTGAAGCCGCCACAGGTTTGTGGCAGATGGCTCTGTGTCAGCTATGACAAGCAGCCAGGCTCGGCTTCCTCTGCAGATTTTCTGTTCTCTCTGATCAGGTAAATATGGGCACACTCTGGAAAGTTCTACAGATTCTGCCTTAGGCTGCAAGTTTGTGACTTAGCCCCATCTGTCACAAATCTTCCCTTGGTTCTGTTGTAAGCAGAGACCTGAATTTACCATGTAGGGCTGCCCAAGAAAAAGGATTCATGTCACCCTGTAAGAAGAAGAGAGAGAAGAGAAAGCAATGAAGAAGCATTAACGACCGAAAGGCTGAAGTATGCTGACAATTCATATTGCAAATCTGCACAACTGACATCAGTTTGATTTCAAAAATCCACCGAGTAAATGGTTCTCAAGTTTTTTCACCTCCGGAAATCCCAGTTTCTGATTGGTTTCAAGTATAAACTATTTTCAACCACAGGGGAAGGCTCCCGTTTTTTTTTTTTTTTTTTTCAAATGGGTACATTCTGCTACACATATATTTCCTGGTTTATGTTATGGATGACAGCTATTAGGAGTTTATCATCCAACTTTTAACTTTTATAAACACAAGATATACATGTTTTTGCTAATGTGAATTTTACTTTTAAGTGGTGAGGGGACAAAAGAAATGCCATTACAATTACGTGGAATTTACAAAGCACTTCGAGTTTACTAACGGGTTTATACTCGTTACTTCATTATAGCTATACCTCAGGGGAAAAATGCTATTAAGAATTTTTTAAAAAGTCTTCCAAGTTTACAGATGAATCAGAGAGAGTTTAAGAAGTTCACCTAGAGCTAGGCTGCAAATAAGTAGCAGAGAAGGACAGGAAGTCAAAATCTCTGACTGATCTGAATCATCCAAAGTATATCTATTGTGCTAAAGGATTTTTACTTTTGCTTTACTTAGACAAATCCAAGGAAAACCAGGACAAATAAAATCAAGGAAGGAAGTGAAGGAGAGAGGGAAGAATAGGGAGAGGAGAGGGAGGAAAGAAGGGAGGGAGACTGACACTAAGAATTCGCCTTAAATTGTGCTGGTGCTGTTGAGCGATTTAATAAGTTCTAAAAATGTCACAAGCTTTTATGTTTTCATTTTTAAGGAAAAACGTAATGACGTTGGAGGACTGTTACTATTAATGAGCAATGCCTTGTTCACATATAGAGTATAAACTCAAATTAAAAGGGAACTATAAGGTGACCAGTGTCTCTCTTAAAGGAAACTCGACGTGGTTTGGTTATGGTTCGGGTAGCTATGGCCCGATACAACCACAAACGGCTTTTCTGGGCCCTGCGTCTGAATGGTAAGCTTAATCATTGTTTGGATTCACTTTTAGGCAGAAATTTGAAAATTCTTTTCTCCTCTGAATAACAGCAGGTTACAAAGATTTCTAGAATGTTAAAGAACTTGAAGAAGACAAAATAAAAATCCACAGCTGTCACCTGAAAAATCTGAAGAAACTACAGGTTGCTTTTGTAAGGCACAAGAAAAAAAATGACATCTCTTTTTCACAGAGAATATTGCTTTATTTGTAAATAAAAGTAACGAAAGAGAAGACAGGTATGAAAATGAAAAGACTTTAGTGTGGGAAGTACCTACTTATACAACTACCCTGTTCGTACTCTTTTGCTATTTTCATCACTGGTAACAAGGGAATGTGCAGACATATATATGTATATTTTTTTATAAATCATTTTAAAATATAATGATCAAAAGTCCTTTAAAAGCATAAAGTACTGACCTCAAATAACTGTTGGGAATATTCAGAAAGTAAATTCACATAGTAAAAGTAAGGCAAAACAATATACAACTTTATGGTAGTAAACTTGCTTGGGTTACAATAGTTAGTGTAAGAAGTCAATCCTTGACTAATTATTTTGTGATTACTTCTAGAATCTTGTGTTCAAGTCAGGTTTGGGAGTCATAAAGAACTTCTGTTTTATCTACGTGACATGTGGCCAAAGTGTCTAACCTACTTAGAAAAGGAAACGTCCTAAAAGTACGAGAAAGCTGCAGTCAAAGACTACACTAGGATGTAAACGTTTAAAGAAATAGTTTTAACTTTTTTTAATAAAAAAAAAAGAAAATAAACATTTAATTTCTGCATGCACTGGATTTCTCTTAAGGAAAAATGTGAGACAAAGGGGGTGTGGGGAGAGAACATACTACATGAACACAAGGGATTTAAACATTTCAAGTCTGAAACCATTTCAGGTGAGAAGTCTTGGGCACTGAGTTTGTAGTAGAAAGAGTCACTTTAAGGAAAAAAAAGTATCAGATTCTGTTTCTGCTTTTTAGTTACCAGCATTCTGTTTCAAATCCTGCTTCAAGTTATAGCCCCCAAACTCTCACTCATATTGAAATTATAATGTCTCATGTGAGAAGAAAGCCAAGTGTTAGTAGCCTTATTCTAGTCATTAAATTTCTAAGTGTGAATCTATATGAAAAATCCTATCCTAAAGTGAACTCTATATGGTAAGCCGCTGAGATGATTTTAAAATGTAAACTTTTAACAAAAAAAAAAAAATAAAAAAGAGTAAGGTGTAAAATGTAAAAGGAGCAAATTAAAAAATTCAGTGACATTTTATCCTTTTAGATCTTAGAAGCATATGTTTTATAAAAGCAAAGCAGAACTGTCCTATGGAATAAATCTAATAAAAAAACCATTCAACATTCTCTCTACAGTACACATAAAAGATTCTTCCACTGCTTAGCAAAGTAGGTAAAAGGCTGCCTTGGGGGAAATAATTCTCTGGTATTTAGTGAAGGCAAATGTTACCTGAAAATGTGTACATTCAGAAAACATTAGTGAAAAATATCATAACTTATTATATCTTAATTATAAAGTTTTCAAAGGCATTCTTTTTCTCTTTTGGCTCTAGACCCTATTACAACAACCAAATTACATATGTGGTACTTCCTGTCATTCTTCTAGTTTCACCTGACAATTGCATCTTCAAGCTCTTAATTACTTATACTTTTTTGGCCAATTTATTAGTTTTTGAGAATAATTTTAAGATAAATATCAAGTTCTATGAATGAGAACATATATGAAAATGTATAATAATTTATAAGAAAAAATACATGGTAGAAAGACACAGAAATAAACTATACATATGAATTCCTGTAATGCTTATGCATCAAATACTAATTTATAAAACTTTGAGATGGAGTATTTTAGGATATAGAGACTAAAAATATATGTAAAAAGTAGTAACATGGAATAACATTTAAGGTACAGGTTACCTTCTAAGCTGTCTGAAGACCAACTTGGAATATTAACAGCATACCACTAAGCTAACATTCTTTCAGAGTTTTTCTAGAAGTTGTTTGTAAAATAAATAACTACAGCTATGTTATGGCAGTAGCTGCATTAAAATATTTCATCTGGAGATCTGTTTTCTTTTGTAACTAAAAGCAACTTGCTGCAGTAACTTCTAAAATGGTTAAAATTTTGAAGATGCAAAAAAATAACAGGGTCAATAAGGCCTAACTTGAAGCAAAGTTACAAACTGATAAACTTGGATGGTGAAACTACGATTATCAATACTTCCTCATTCTCATCACAGAAAAAAAGAAGACATTTCTTTTTTTTGTATTTGCATGAGATGATGGATGATAACTAAACCTACAGTGGTAATCATTTCACAGTATATGAAAGTCGTCATGCTATATACCTGAAACAGTGCTGTATATCAATTATATCTCAATAAACCTAAAAATAAATCACCAGAAAAGAAAAAATAAATAAATAATTTGATGGTGAACTCACTGAAAATAGCTCGGTGTCATATACAGAAAATGAATTTATTTGTATTAATACTTATTATTCTATTTCTTTAATTTTTATAATCTGCACATTTTGATAGTCTGCCACGTGGGAAATGACTTGATTAATATTTTATACAAATAAGACCACTACTGAACTTTAAAAATTGAAAATCTGGACATAAAGCTTGGAAGACTGTTTTCTCTGTGAACCCTCCTATGTATACGATCCAACGTATTGACTCAAGGAATAATACCGAAGCTGGAACTGTTCAGTCAGCATTTTAAACTATTATGAGCTACCTTCTGAACCATTGCCAAGTTAATAGACAATGAAAGATAATGAGCTTGAAATTGGGTGTTAAATTGCATTTTTGGTTCTCTCCCTTTTTCTTGAAGTTTAACTGTTTCCTGCAGAAACAAAGTCATGTTTTGATGTACAACTAAGTATATATGTATTTTAGGCTATGAAAGGGAATGGAAAGACACAAGGAGGCAAACTGTATTTCATGTAGGAAGGTTACATATTAACATAGGAAAATTAAAATATGCTGGATTATAAAACTGCTAGATTGTAAACTATACTGAATTTATGGAAAATGAAGATGCTACATTCAAAGAATATAAAGAGGTATATTGCTCATGGCCTAGAGCCACCTTCAAAATTCATAAAGCAGATATATCCCAGTTCAGTTACTTAGACAGACATTTAGTAGGGCCTCTTTGTGTTGTTATTTCAACAATGTAAAATTCTTGATTCAAACAAGGGAAACAAGATAATGAATAAAGGGACTGAATGATGATGCTATTTAAATTATGTCCCTTTTGCCTTTGCCATTCAGAGAGGAGACTGACGGTCTAAATCAAAACACACTGAGGATGTCTTATGTCATTTATTAATCTGGGCAAGGGAAACATTTGATTCTTGAAAATCATCTTTAAAATAGTTTAAAAATGAACCCTCAACTTCACTAATGTCATTCACCTGAATTTTTGAGGACTGAAGATTTCATTATGATGGGAAGAAAGGCTTATCCTCATTAGTCTAATTGTAGAATCTTTCCTTTACTTCCTTTTAAACTAATGAGTTACATTAATCCAGGTTCATTTTTATAAGCCTCTTGGGGCTGAATGTAAAGGACAGTCATCTTAGAAAACAATAAATTTAAAAAAAGCATGTACCATGCATTAAGTGCATGTATTTCATAAGACCTAGGTTAATACAACTGGCATCCAGTTTAATTAATCCTTGTTAGTGTAACAACTAATATCCCTCCCTAGCATGTTTCCCTTAAACATTAGGATGTTAATTAAATGTTTTTTTTAAGATTATTTTCTTTGTACTTCAATATGGCATTATACTGTCTAAATCTCTTCTCAATAACTACCTTATAGAGATGTTTCCTTATAATATCAGGTCTCTTGCAGAAATTCTGAAGCCTTTTTGAAAGCTGTTCAGGTGTAGAATACAGATATTCAGCTGCAGGAAAAACAGATACATTTTTAATGAAACAAAAACCTCAAAGCACACACTCGATATTAGTCACTTTACTAATTAAAAATGCATATTGCTCTGTGCCGCCTCGTGTTTTACATTATTTAAGCATGATTTTATAAGGTTACCTCAGCTCACAAGGATGTTTAATGCTAAATAAGACTCTGTAGTTGTGCTGTTTAGACATCTCCTTTGGGTGATTAAAATACATTATTCTAACGTAACACAATGCATATGTGATATATTTAGTGATGAGATTCCTTTCAAAGAACTGGTACTATTGCTGTATGTACCCTGTACAACAGTTGCATATTATTAACTAGTCAATTGTTTAAATAATTTGGTGTGACTTTCAGTCCTCGATTTTTCTCTGTGTATATCCCCAAAAAACTCTGTGAGCAAAAGCAGCAACACTGACCTACTTATAAAAATCCATCATGGGATGTGTATGCTAACAATGAAGAATGCTATTTGAAAACTTGCTTTTTTGTTATCTTAAAAGAACAGATGGTAAATATAAGCTTACTCTAATGTATTAAAACATAAAATTTTTCTAACACTAACATGTTGACTTGCCAAATAAACAATTGCTCCCGCCTAAGTTTATTTTCCAACTTTTTCATTTAGCAAGAATCATGCATTAAATCCCAACAAAGATGAAAGTACATTAAAGCAGCTACCTGGAAATATTTCAGGATAAACCAAATCTTTGGGACAAAGTGGGTAACAACCACAATATACAGCTTCCAACCTGAAGAAAATTTTAAAAGAGGATAAAGATACATATTAGAAGGACATTACTATCATAGCCAGAAAGCAGTTTTGTTTGCCTAAGTTAACAGTATGAGCCCAGAGTTAACTGGGATGAATGAAAAACATGGTCGGCAATACAAGCCTAAAAGCCAAAGTTGCTCTTTTAAAAGATCTTATTGATCATATATGAATTTCATAGAACAGAACCAACAGCATATGTTTTGTTCACTGAATTAATCAAAGCGCAGCTCTGCATTTTTTTTTAAAAATGCTGTTTAACACATTTTATAATCAGCAGATAAACACATGTAACAACATGGTAAAGCATGGACAGCTTTTCTTAATAATGCTGCAAAGCCCCAGAATGTTCATTTTTCAAAAATGTTTAAATAAAATAGCAAATACTTAACTTTAACACTGTAGCCGTAGAAATGATAGAGGCACTTTTAAAAGCATCAGAAAAAAATTTACAATCTGTTGTGTTGGGGCATTTTCATTTTTTAGCTCGTGCTTCCAAACGATTCAGTATATGCAGAATGTAAAACTGTTCCCCTATTTACTGAAAAAATGCTCAGGAAGATTACCTTAATGAACATTTTGCTTTCTTGACTAATAATTCAGCTCTTTTTGCCTTTTGTCAGAAAAGAATACTTCTGTTATTAAACGAAGAAACAAGAAAGTTTCACTTTGTGAGAAGCTCTCCCCGAGGACCACCTATAGGAAGTTTTCCTTCACGGCACAGTAGTGAAGGTTGAGCAGAGGGAAGGTACAGCAAATTGATGGCTGTGTTAGCCCTGCACAATGGCTATTGATCTGACATCATAAACCTTAAAGAGAGATACCACTGTAATTTCTGTTGGCTAGGAATTAGGCAGTGAAATTCAAAACACTCTTTAAATATTTATTTTATGAGAAACTTTGAATTGCATCCAAAATGTTGACCAAAAGCACAATTTTATTTTGAACTGCAGATTTTTTTCAGCCCAAGAATAATTTGAAGTTATGTCAATGTTTACCTTGTTTACTTACAGTGACAAAGGGCATGTAATTTAAGCTCATTTTTTTTCTTTTGTAACTTAAGCTGTTTTTAAGTGGGTGGTATGTTCCCTATTTTATTGTTAACTGAAATTAGTTTAAATGAAAAAGTATTTACTTTGAGCTGCAAAGTTTAGAAAAGTACTGAGTTCAAAGTTTTGCTGGAGAACTGATAGAGGTTACAAAATAATACAGTGGAAAGGTACAGGATCTAGTTACCAGTTATTAATTTCAAAGTCCAAACTGATATCTAACAATCTCTTCTCTACATACACAGAGTACACGTAGAAATTCTGATCGTAAGCACAGCTGTAAACTGCTCTGTGACTGTGTGATAAAACGTTCACAAAAGTTTTGAGCACGTACAGCAGAGATAGTCTTCATGAACGAAAAGAAAATATGCACTTTATCTGAAGACACTCGGTTTTAAAATGCAGTGCCAGTCGAAAAGCAAATACATATGAACATTCTCTTATAATTACATAAAATCAAAAGAGTGAAGTCACAGGCATTTCAGAAAGTGCACACGTTATCTGCTTTTTAATAATGGATTTGAATTAGAGTGTTCTGTTCCCCAAAAGAAAATTGCAGGCCAAGTAACATTTTGAGTCGTTGCATGAGCATGTACCATGCCATTTCCAAAAAACCTCTGCTAATTAAAATACAGTGAGATAGCTATGGCATTATTTGATTTAGGAAGAAAAAAATTCATAAATTAGAGTTCAATTTTTATTTGTCAATTATGTACTTATATTTCTAATTCCTCAAAAAATAAACCACCACTTTTGGTTATAATTTTAACTTGTTAAAATACCAAACCTTACTCTATACATTATTTACATCAGGACTAGGTTTTAAAATATATTATGTAGATCATAATGTTTTTAAAGACATTTATAAAATCCATTCTCATAAGTTTCTCATGTTTTATTTCGAAAAAACTATTATCTCCTGACAATAATACAATTATTCATTATTTCAATTCTTATGCACTACCAGTTAAATAATAAATAGGGTTCCAATTGATCTATTGTTAAAATGACTAGCAAATGACCTTTTTATTCCAATTAACAAATCATCTGCTAAATCTATGAATCTTAATATTCAGATCTATTCACTTCAATTCATACAATTTATCTGCAAATAGTTGTTGGGCTTTTGATTCTAAATATAATTAGCTGATAATTTTGCTTGGCTGAATTACTTTTCTGGAGGGCCTGCAAAGGCTCTCAGTCGCATTATCTGGCAATAATGAATCTGATAGGTGAAATTTTTTACTGTAATGAGGATGAGACACAGTTGTGACACCTGAGTCTACTAATAACAGAAGACTGCTAATTATCGACAGCACTTTTTTGTGTGATGCAAGGAGAAAAAAAAATCCCTCATTATTAAAAAATAAAAAGTTACAATTATAAGTGACACCGGAGGAGAGTAAATAAAATGGAGTGATTAAAACATTGCTGCTTTAAGGGTGTTTTTAATTAAGTGGAAATGCTAATGTTGTCATACTTAGCAGATGGGATTAAAATTAGTTATTGTAAGTAACTCATATTTTATGTTATGGTTTCCACAGCATG
>NW_028327171.1:140851563-140899063 GCF_987537825.1 Furipterus horrens
GGGCAGGATGCAGGGAAGCAATAGGGAAAAATGTGGGACAACTCTAATAGAAAAACAAACCAATAAAAATTTTTAGTGGGGGAAAAAAATGAAAGCAAAGTAAATTAATAAATGAGCAAGCAAACATCGCCCCCCCCCAACAAAAATCCTCACATGTAGGACAGTGAATAAAAGAAAATGTAAAGTGTGGAAATGCAATTTTAGTGAATATTAGAAGGACAAGGATTTTCCTTCACACTGTATATTTTTTCTCACTATATAATCCCTCCAGAGTTTGGAATTCTAAAGAAGTAAGTAATGACATAAGTTTCTTTGCATAAAACTAATAAGATCAGTTGTTAATAGAGGTTTTGTTGACCATGACTTTGACTGGAATGTCATGCCTAAAGGAGACATACCTGGGCTCTGGTTGTTACCAAAAAGCCCCGAGGAACTGGGATTGACTTTTGGAGGTAATAAGAAGCCCACGAAAAAAAGGCCTGGTACTTGGTTGGTTGTGCAGTCCATGGCAATCTTTCCAGGGAAGGAACAAAGGTTGCTTTCCTGAAAGATGGCTGGAAGGGATCTTAAAGCACAATTGAAAACCCAAAGGACTTAGAAAAGACAGGTGTTTACAGGCAAGGCTGAATGGCAGGTATGTGGCTCAGCTTCTGTGCCCTGAAGAGCAGACTGAAAGTCACCCTAAAGGTTCCTTGTGTAAGTTCCAGCAAAGCAGACGTAAAGATCATATGTAATCATTTGCTGCTCTTGTTGTGTTTATGCAAACAAACAGGATAAATTAAAACTGGACTTAATGCAGTCCCTTTAATGACAAGGAGGGTAATCTTAAGGAGAAAAATCGTGATTCAAGGAAAACCACAATGCTCAGTGGTAGACTATAAAGTAATGCAGTTGTCTTCAAAGTTTATTTTCATTTAAAGTTTGTTTTCATTTGAAAGTTAAACTAGGTCTGTGACATCATTAAAGATGCTTAATTTACAGGCAGGAAGAATGTCAAATGCCTTGAACTGGATGTCTTTCTAATAAGAGTGTCTTGCAGATTTAGAGACTGGTTTGTGTGTTATGTTGTGTAAATTAATGTGTGTTCTGTTTTCATAGGGCATAAGCCTATAATCTCATTACCTAAATGATTGTCCATACATAAAGGCCTCACTTAATCCTGTCTGCATTGCTGCCTCCTGAGACTCAAATGGTTTGGCTGATCTAAGTGGCTGGGTTGGTGAAGTATGGGCTGGTCTGTGGGCTTCACTTTAAAATTGGTTTCTCTTTTCTATCCTAAAGGTTTGGAGAGAAAGGGCCCAGAGGTCTGAGAGGGGGGAAACCTAAAATATTCCCCTCAGCCCAAACTAAGTACACTGGATAAAAGGGTTTTGGACAGGTGTCACGTGCCTTGCACACCTTCCTCCAAAGAGCCTCCCCCCACCCCCTTATATGGGACATTGAAAAATTAATCCCTGCCTTTTGTCATTGAATGGTTATGGATTGAATGATGCCTTTTAATCCTGTTGCCAAATCTGTTGCCCCCAGAATACAACAAGGACGCCAGCCTGTTAAACCAAGCATGCCGTTGTCCAGGGACAGCCAACTGACCTGGAGTCTGCACGATCCTTCCCCATGTGGGAAGGCCACCCTCCCCTCCACACCCCACCCTTATTAGGGATTTCTTGACCCAAGGGTAGGTAAGACTACGACCATGTCCAGCTTGAAGCAGCTAGAGGAGCTCGAGACCTTCACCCATTGTCCTTTATAAGATTATAAAGGGTCTTATTAAGTCTGAGAAGGGGGAATTGTTATTTTTTATTGTTATAAAAAATTAAGTAGTTAATTTAAAAAATTGGAACTATTGTAACGACATAATAAAATATACAAAAAAAATATTGTGAAAAAAAGCCACTTGTTAAATTATGGGGAACTTTATGGAAAATAAAACCTTATGAAAATTATGACTTTAGTGTGAAGGATGTTTGTGAATAAAGCAAAATACTACACTTTGATTCAGCATTCTGACAAAGTGGAGATGATATCTTGTCCTGTTGAGTTGTCACAGGGTTAGAGGAAACTTACCTAAAGCTCCTAGCCCCATCCATGTCTGGCACATATCTGCCTTCAGTAAACAGTAGCTATCATAAGATGTCAAATATGTTAGTCTTAGAAGCTTTGCCTTTTTAGTAATAATTATTATACAACTATGTTTCTTCATCTTCTTACATTAAAAACAGATAAAAATAAACTGTCTTTGCTTTCTCAGGTCAGCTGGCTCATGTAAAATTAAAAACAAAACAGTATCACTTTGAGGATATAAGATACTTTTTGTGAAGTTAAAATTTAAATAAACATAACCTATCAAAATTGACTACATATATTCACAGATCAGTAATATTTCTATAATGATTTTGGCGAAGAGCCAATCTAATTAAACATATACAACAGCACACCTATTGTGTGCCATGCGCTGTATTATGGTATTGTTTATAACTATGACTAAAAGGCGTGAAATCAATTTAGACCAATATTAATAGAAACAAAATAGAGAAGAAAAATAGGAGATATCAGAGTGCATCAAATGTAAATACTGTAAGAATATATATAATGTTATGCATACTTTGTTTCAGTTATAAATATGCTTACACAGTGGGTATACTAGGTGACAATGTTAGTACATATCTTGGTGTGGATCATGATAAAAAGTTTTAAAAGGCTGCTGCATTAAGATCTTTGGGTCATATAAAGATGTATAAGATAGAGTTGCATCCTCAAGAACCTTCTAACTGTTACTCACATACGAGGCTTAGCAAATGGGTTGAGCTCTGAAGGGTAGAGGAGTGTAGTGGGGCTCTGGGTAGTGATATCGGAGCTATCTTCAGGGAACACTGAGTGATCTAGGCTGCAGCCCAGGGGACTCCTGTATAAGGATTGAAGTAAGGCTAGGAAGGTAGTTCAAACCACACTGAGAAATCCAGACCAGTGAGGTGTACTTAATTTGATAATGGCAGAAGAACAGAAGGTGATTATATATGGAGCTCATCTTTAGGAAGTTGAAGTCAGTATAGACTTACAGGATAGAACAGTAGGCCACTCTAGTCAGTGCATGAAGGCAGCTGGAAGAATTATGACTGGCCTACATGAATGGTTCTCAGCTGCATGAGGGCAGGGGTTGGGATCAGCAGTAGAGAGAGATCAGAATGGTGAGGAACAAAACAGGTTTTGAAAAAGCATGATCATTATACTTACTATTTTCACAATCCAAATTTCAGAACTTGTCACTGTGAAATCCCTTTTAGGGGTGGGGATATGCACTCCACTTTAAAAGAACCCTAATGCCAATGTCTTTTCTAGGTCTAACCTCTTTTGGATGACTT
The DNA here is from genome assembly GCF_987537825.1 of Furipterus horrens. Classification (NCBI taxonomy): domain Eukaryota; kingdom Metazoa; phylum Chordata; class Mammalia; order Chiroptera; family Furipteridae; genus Furipterus; species Furipterus horrens. The sequence continues at coordinate 140,854,923 of NW_028327171.1, forward strand.
TATTTTATGAATAAGCTAAGGCTAAAAAAGGTGACATGGCTAATCAGTGGCAGAGCTGGAACTAGACCTCAAGCCTCCTAAATTCCAGGATGGTGTTCATCCCATTGCACCCTGTATCTGTGATGGTTTCCAATCCACAACTGTAACAATTAGGTGAGAAGAGATCTAGGTGGAAAAGCTCAGTAGCTGGATTTGGATATTCATCCTCTGTTCTGCTTTCTGTCAGACTGTTGTTCTGATAGGCATCACAGGAAATAAGAATTTGTAAAACAGGCAGGTCTTCCCCCATAGCCCCTTATTGGGGCAAATATTATTTTGACTATACCACACTCCAAATCATGACCACACACAACTGTCTGAATTAAAAATATAAAATACCAAAGCAATGCAGAGCAGCCACAGGCTAACGCCTCCTATCTATCAACCCGTAGTCATATACGCATTTACAAGCTTTTAAAATTAGAGTCTGTTTCTAATTTCCTATTGGTTTATCAATGTCTTGACCTTTCCTCATTCATTATTTAATTAATTTATCTATTTCCTTGTGTCATTCCCAAGTGCACATTTTTCCCATAAACTTCGAGGACAGTTTATGAAAATGAAAGAACATTTTTCCTCAGTAATGTTTTCATCGTTATAACTTGAGAACAATTTCTTGAGAGATGTTTTGGGAGTTGTATTCCAGAACATATTATCTTCATGGTCTTCCCCTGGTAGGAAGGATAAATGATCTTGTCTTTAGAGTTGCTCTGATTTTTCCAATTTCAGTATAAAAGATAAATATTCCACTTACAGAAGTTGTAGGAGTAGACTTGAAGCAGGCCTGAAGTTCAGTCCTGCCAGGGGACAACATGTCTGGGAGTGATGGTGGGAAAAAGACCATTGTCACAGGACACACCAAGGAACGGGCTAGTTGTTTCCAGTTACTTGCATCTGGTGTGTCTCCTGAGCATTTGGGAAGGAAGGGAAGCAGCGGAGTTCATAAACCGTTCCTGAGAAAGGAAAAGAGAGCTTCTTGGTATGGAATGGGAGCTTCACCATTGTCAGGGGTGTCAGTGAGACCTGGGCCAGGGTAGCTTGTCTCACCAACTGGGGGTACTGCTGACTCCTGCTCGGTGTCATATCTCTGTTTCAGAAGTTGTTCTTTTCACCCACAACGTGCTTTCTGTTCAGTTACATCATGGTCCCTTATGGCAGCCAAGTGACCACTGATCACAGTACAGAGCGATACATGCTTCTCATCTGATGGAATCATTCTGGGTGCTGTGAGCAATCAGAAAGGGAAGGGAAAGGCAGGGTGCAGGGCAAGAAGCACAGCTGGAGTTGGGGTTTTGCCAGAGGAGGAAGGGTGTGCATGTGGCTACGTGGGGAGAGGCAGAAGAATTTAAGCAACAAGTCATACAAAACATGGAGGTAGGTAAATGCACAGACATATTCAGGAAATGGCAGAGATGGATTAGGTTGGGGTTGTAGTTCAAAGAACCTCATTTGCTACAAGGGAAATTTAAGTTCATCCTGCAGAAAATCTCCGAGACACATTCTTATTAGTATTGTTATACTACTGGGATTCTGTTCTTGGGTGGTCTGGGTTTAGAAAGAAGACTGGTAACAGTAATTGGATGAATTGAATATCACAGTGTCCAAAGGCCTGGAGACCAATCTGAACCCATTGTAGGACTCAAGGTCTCAGAAGATGGGGGTAACGACTGGGATGGAGGCAACAGAAACCAGAACAAGTCGTGGGAATTGCTTCCATGGGGTCCTTCCTCTGATTTAAAAGTGCTGACTCAAACACAAGCTATAGTAACTCATACAGCTCAAGAAAAACAACCCATATTGCTGTCACCATACATACATATGCTTCCCCATAAGCTGGCCTGTCCTAGGATGTGCCTTTACTTCTACTGCTTGGGACAATGCAACCGGTCTTTCACCAATTCGTTGTATTTACACTTATTTCACACTAGAAAAAGTAAAGATCTTTTCTCTAAAAGTTAGTATTTATTTCTGCAGGTATAATCATCTCTATTATTTATTAGCTGTGTGATTTTGGGCAAGGTATTTAACTTAAGCCCTAGTGTCTTCATCTGTACAGAGGGGATAGTAATTGCATCTGCTGAGAGAACTGCTGTGGTGTAAAATGAGATACCAAAGTAAAAGGCCTGCCTTGGTGCCTGGCACATGATAAAGAGTTCAGTAAGCTATTGTACTTATAGTATGTTGGTGCTTTTGTGAGCATTTATTTATAATCGTCGTCGGCAGCCGTCCGTCTCGAGAGACGATGGTGTAGCTTCTTAAGAGTCTATCTGCACCGCCGAGAATGGCTGTGCAGTCCGACTCGGGAGTGACACGGTATCTGTCTCCTCCCGTGTTGAATCGACATCTTGCGATGACGCTGGAGTGTCCTCTCCAGTGAAGCTGAAGCTACAGAGCCTGGGCAGGGTGATATGGAGGGTCTGCTGTTGCCCATGCAGCAGACCCCCCCTCTCTTCGCAGCTGAAGGGTCCAAGGGAAAGACGGAGTCAATACAGCTTGGCTTCAGGTGCGCCGCAGGAGTTGCCGGTGTTGACTACAACGTCAAACCGCCTTAGGGACTCCGACTCCGGATTTTCTGTCGGGGTTTACTCCCCTAGCCTTTCCCCTGAAGAGGTATGCCGCAAGGCAGCGGAGGTTTTTTGGAATCAGAGTTTTCCTTCTCTGATGTGCCCTGACTGGAAGATCGAACCAGCGACACTTAGCTCGCAGGCCGACGCTCAATCCACTGAGCCAAACCAGCCAGGGTAATTTATTTATAATACACGTTTAAAATCTATATTAATATGAATTTTTGTTTTGTTGCCTTTATTGCATAGAACTTATTTTACTCAATTTCTTGTTTTCACTAAAATTATTACACTGTAGATCTGAAATAAGTATATTAAATTTTATCCTAACTTTGCTGGATTTTAAATTTATATATGATATAAACGGGGCTTATTTCTGAATTCTCTATTTTATCCATTTTTCTATTTTCATTCTGTAAAGTACTCTTTTAAAAGTTATTACTCTGCACATGTTCTGAATCTGGTAGGACATATTTTACTTCATTATTCCTTTGTAAGTGACTTCTTTGATATTCTGCCCATTTATGTTTTTATTTAGTATGAATTTTAGAAACACTGTGTGCATATATATAAAGTAATATTCTGGCACCTTAAGTGGGATTTTGTTAAATTAATCAATTATCTTAAGAGATATTGTCATTTTAATTATAGTATTTATTCTTTCCTGTCAGGAGCATATATGTCTACATTTACTTGAATTGTCTTTACTTTCCCATTACATTTTTGTTTTCTCCAGCAAAGGACTAGGAGACAGAAGACTCCAGTTTTAAATCAGATTTTTGGGAAACGACGTCCCCCATCATATTCTTGGGAAAGTAACTATACGCCTATTTCTAAGAATAATGTGAAGGTTGCTCTGTCTACTGTGAATCTATTGCAGATCCATGCTACTTAAATGGGGCCAATATAAATCATTTCCTTAGATATAAATTGTGGGTGCTAATACTTATCCAGTCACCAGATTGCTGTAAGAGTTACCAAGCAATGTATTCAAAATTATTTGAAAATGTTACAATATAAACAAGGGTATGGTAGAATGAAATGTAGTTATAAAAACATTTTTTGCTTCCCAGACAGTAAGATTCTAGAGGGAAGGAACCATGAATTTTTCTTCTTGTTATTCACAGTAAGGTGCCAGACCACAATAGGAACTGAGTAAATACTTAAATATTTCTGTTAGGGGAATGCATAGATGGTGATATATATTTTTTTTTCAAAAAAGGAAAATGAATTGGTTTGGGGAATGGTATGGTTTACAGTGAATGAGTTTATTCAATTTTAAGGGCATATTTATTTCATCTCATATATATAATCATCATAAGTCAACATTGATCAATATATTAATAGCTTTCCTTCTGCTGAGAAATTTTTCCTTGTAGCAAAAATTTATACCTTATAAGTTACTTGGGTTCTTAGAACCTTCCTATTATTTCCCACAAATGTAGCTGCTCTGCTAAAAATGAGATTGTAGGTGGGAGCTGAGTGGAAAAGGAGATGGGAAGGAAGGAAAATGTTATATAATTATCCAACATTTGACTCCAGAGCTAAGGATCAGGAATATTCCAAGTTCACAGTAATAACCATTGTCATGCCAGATACTAACCAGAAGCCTTCCACATACTGTTCTTAACCTCAAATTAAAGGTGAACCAGAAGGACTTCTGTCTGCCAAAACTGTAGTTCAGGCTTTTACTTTCCTTGTGCCCTTCCTGCAAACCCCCCCCACCCCCAATGCCTAAAGCTAAATATTCCTTCTCCCACTATGTCTGCAGTCGGGAAAGAACAACTGTGATGTAAGGTTTTGGCTCTTCACAGAAAAAATGTTTTGTTTAGAATTATCATTTGCGGGAAATTATTAAGTATACAAACACATTCCATTGATTTGATATCTTAAGCATTTGTTTTTTTTTTTTTTTAAACCATGTCAAGGGCTAACAATGTGACCTTGTCATGAGAACAGGCCAAAACGAAAATATTTGCATTGAGGAGCTTCTCTGCTTTTGGCTCATTTGTAACATGGAATCTGAGGGATGCTTTATGTAGCGGAATGACCTTTCAATTTTCTGGATTTAAAGTAATTTAAGTAATGGCAAGAATGAACTTTAGCATTGTTAATGTCTTCTTTGGATCCAAGATGCATTAAAGACTCAGTGCATACACAAACTCTGAGGGAAGTACATGTGTCTTACCATAAAATCTGCATAGTAGTTTAGAAAGCACTTTCTCCCAAATTATCTAATTGTGCAGAAATCCTCATTAACTCACTGAGGTGGACAGGGAAGGTAGTTTTATTATCCCTTTCCTACCTCCTCCTTTGTATTGACTGATTGAGGTTAACCAAGAAAGCTACAAGACCCAGTTCCAAACCTGATCTTCTGACTTCAGTTCCTATAAATCTAAATTTCTCCATCTTGGCACTACTGACATTTTAGGTTGGATAATTCTTCTGTTGTGTGGAGCCATCCTGCATATTGTAGGATGTTTAGAGGCATCCCTGGCCTTACCCACTAGATGCCAGTAGCACCCCCCCCCCAAATGGTTGTAACAATGAAATGTCTCTGGATATTGCCAAATGTCCCCTGGGGGTGGAGGGCAAAACCACTCCTGATTGACACCAGAGCTGTCCAAAAATGCCATGTCACCAGTAAGTGATAATTAACTCCATTTCCACAGAGACCAACTTGACTTCATGTCTGCTTTGCCTTATGGGATTCAGTTGCTAGATGTGTCTCAGACACCAGCTGGGTTGTCTCTAGCAAGAAGACTGCAGGCCATACTTTAATATTTGTTAAGAGTTCTTGACTCAACCAGGATAGACATCTCGGATAAACTTGTTTTTCTCTGTAATGAGCCACAGATCATGATGCATATTGAAGAGCTATTGTAGTTAATAGCGCAGCTGACCAAATATTTCTGCTCTGCCAATTTTGGGCTCAAAGCAGGATTGAATTTCCTGGCTCCCCTTATGGATGGAAAGTGCCTTGCAACAAGCTCTGACCAATAAGTTGAGTGCAGCCCTATGTTACTTCTAGGGCAGAGCACTGCATTGATACTGGGAGAACTCCAAGCTTTCTATTCCATCTGGCATGGGGACTGGCAGTGTTGGAAATGGTGCCAGCTTAGTTCTCTGAAGCCCTAAGTCCCTGAGTGACCGTAAGAGCACAACACTACTGCTCCTCTGCAATACAGCATGAATAAGAAATAAATCTTATGTGTTTCAAGCCACTGAGATTTTAAGGTTACCTGTTAGCTTAGCACAACTCAGCTTGTTCCGACTGATATAAGAGCTGACAGATGAGAAAAAGTCTGAAAAGTAGATTTATGTTAAATCAAGGTCACCTATATTAAAATAGGAAATGTAATATAAAATCACTTAGACCTTCCTTGGGTCTTAGGGTTCTCTATTTTCATTCACTAATGGTCTAGTATTTGGTAATTGTTTCGGTGTAAGTTTCTACATACCAGATATAGTATATAAATTATATTATTTTATTAGTCAAATCTCATTCTTTCATTCATTTAAATAATATTTATTGAACAGTAAATGTATGCCAAGTATTATCTGGGATAACTTTGCACTTCATATTGTTTTTTACACCTTTCTTATGATGATTCCAGATGTAAAATAAAAGAGGGAGTTCACTTTAATATCTAAAAGGCAAGATGTTTAGGAAATGAATTTGAAGTGTGTGTGTGTGTGTGTTTAAAGTTTCCATTAGAAATGATTTCACATGAATGGCCAGGAATTTCGCACCATGATCGCCTCCTGCTTTCTTACTTGTGAAACATGGATGATTTTGTAGACTTACACACAGAGTGCAGGCCGAGCGACAGCAGTGGAGGCAGACTGACAAGGTTTGCATTGTGGCTTCATAACTGGATGGCTAGGTGATTTCAGGCAAGTGACTTAACCTCCCCATGCCCAATTTTCTTCAGCTGTAAATGGTAATCGCAATAGCACCTAATTCTGAGGACTATTGTGAAGAGCAAATAATGCACAGCATAAGGGTTTAGAACAGTACCTGGCACATGTTAAGTGTTCAATAAATGTCAGCTCTAAAGTTTTAAAGGAATGTTATAGTAAGTGATGAATAAAGCACTGGAGTGGGACTGTAAGTTGCAAACATCACAGAACATGGCAGCTTTATTTACCATTTCATCCTAAATGTCCAGCTCAGAGCTTGACAAAAAGTAGATATTTTTTAAAAAAATTATTGAGCACATATGGGAATGAGGAAGGATGAGGAGGACAACTCCCAGGTCCTCCTCCTAACCTACCACCATCTTCTGCCCTTGTCACACACGGTGCCCAGCTGTGAGAAGCTGGAATGGTACTGTCCAAGATCTCTCTCCTCTTATATAAAGTGAAAGAATGACACCAAAGAGCTATTGCTACAGAAACAGGGGAGTCCAAAAACAAACCCCAGAGTTTGCGGCTGGGAGATAGGGAGCAGGAAGCAGCTTTCAGGATGCCCTTAGATGCCTGGAGCTAGTGGCTGGATACATCGTTGCAAAGATCCGCTTTACTTCCAAGACTCAGGAAGATGGGAGGGATCTTGGACTGTGGGCTGGTACGGAAGAAGCAGACAGAGCCTACGTAGGGTTCTGTGAATTGTCAGAACTGTTTGTAACACCCACTGCGTGAGAGGATGCAGGGGGAGAGAGGAGGCAGGGGGAGAGAGGAGGCAGGGAGGAAGAGAAGGAGCTGCGGGCATTTTGGGCTGGCTCTGGCTCTAGGAGGCTCTCTCTCTCAGGCTCTCTCTGGCCCTCATGCCCTCACTCTCTGGTTCTTGTGGGCTCCCTCCATCTGGCTTGGAGAAGGGATCTCCAGGCTGCTTTAAGAAGAGGCTCTTGCCAGGCTGCTTGGAGAAGGAGAGGAGATCCATGCGGTTTGCAGGAAGAAGGCAGTTTACAAGGAGGCTGAGAATCCAGGCGGTCCTGCATTGAGAGCTGGAGGGCACCACAGCACAGAAAGGACCTCCCCAATCATAACTGAGTGATTGGCAGCTACTGGTAAAGCTGAACTGTGCCTAGGAAGTAGGGAAACGGTGTTTCTGACTTTCCTAAGACTGGCCAGGTCTGGGAGGGGGAGGCTGGACTTTGTGTAAATAAACAATTCTTTTTCTTTTCACCAAACTCTGGTATTCAGAGTTATGATTCTGGCGGGGGGCAATCGGGCCCCTAACTAAACAGCCTGTGGGTTCTGTTTCAATCAGAGCAGCCCAAGGGTTCTGTTACACTATGAACTATGTAGCTAAAAACTAGAATCAATATTTTTAATGTACCTTACTCTTCAGAAAAAGGATTATAAAGTCCTTACAGCATAATTTAAAAATACTTAAAACATACTTGAAAATAATGAACAGTATGAAAACTCTACAAAGTGCTCTATTATTAGTTTTAGTATTTTCAAAAAAAAATATTAATGGAGATTGTCTGCTTCATCAGAAAGGGCAGTACGGCTCACTGGCACTAATGCCATGACTCAGATATGCACTAGCTTTCCCTAAAAGTTCTGTGGAGAAGGAAGAATGAAGTTGGATAAAGAGTTTTAATGTACAAACTTGCAACTAGATGAATAAATTCTGGAGCTCTAATAGTGATTATAGTCAACAGTACTATAGTACAGATTTCAAAATTTATAAGAGACAATATCTTTAACGTTCTCAACACAAAAACCACAAAAAAAGATGATATGAGAGGTCTGAGCTAAAGCTATGATGGTAAACAATTATGTTGTGATATATGAATGTATCAAATTAACCACTTATCACCTTAGACTTATGCAATGTTATATGTAAAGCATATCTCAATAAAAGGGAAAAGAGTAATTAATGGTCTTGCAGTCATATATTTCTTGGTTTTTCAATAAGTGTATCCTGGCATGTGAAGGAGAAAAGTCCAATTCACCTAAGCAATGCAACAGTGTGACTTAAGCTTTCAGAATTGCAGTTTTTTTACCTAACAGATGGGAAAATATCTACTCCACTGGGGTCATCAAGAGCATTACATAAAATAATCTAACAAAGGACCAAGTAAGAAACAAACTTTCAATAAACAGGAGTGATAATAGCATAATAATCATTATGGCAAGCGTTTACAAGGAAACCACTTCCTCACAAATGTTAAAAGCACTGAGAGCAATTCTTTGGCTGTTATTAAGCAGTATGTAAACTGGTTTCATGACATGGGTTTTAGACATGCTAACTAGCACCTAGAAGAGACAACAGGCCAAGAAATGTATGCCTGCTGGGCAACCTGTTTTGTGAAGTATTAGGTGGTGACCTAGGAAAAAAAAATAAACTTACAGAACTGTTGTGTCCAGAAACAAGAACATGGAAGGGTAGCATAAAATAATGCTTAAAGTACTACCTAGCATGTGACCTTAATTTCTCTATTCCTCAATTTCTCCACCTGAGAAAATTGGAGAACGGTGCTTGAAACACTACCTGGAATACCGGAAGCGTTTGTTAAATAAGCCAGAATTGTGATAAGAAGGGCTGAAGTTCCATGGAATGGCCTGTTAGGAAACCTCTGTGGGAAAGCCTGACAAGGTGGCTTCTAGGAGCACCACTGGGAGGGCTACCGGGCTCATCCATCCATAGAACAGCTTGGGCTCCTCCTGTGGTGCAAGGGGAAGAGCTGGAGCCATAAAGAGTCAATTCACATTTGAAACGACAGAGATGAACAAGAGGCTAGAGCAGCGAGGAGGCCCAGTAAGAGGAGGAAGAGCAAGCATGTGCATAGGTAACAGCATGCCCCTTCCTCTGGGCTTCCACAGCAGTCCAGAGTCATTTCACAGCATCCTGGGCACCTATTAAATATATATGTGTCTCCCCAAGGTAGAGGTCCCCTAGGGTGGAGACTGAGTCCTGCCTACCACGAATCTCCCTTCCACAGTGTTCAGGAAATATGTGTTGAAGTGAAGCCAACATGAGTAATGCAGTAAGATGGGGCCTGTCATTACTCAGTACTTGGACTCCTCGCTGCTCCCTACTCACTTTCAGCCCTTCACACTGCCCTGAAGAGCTCAGAGTTAATGTGCGGGAGGGAGACTGTGATCCCAAGAACATGGCCCTCAGAGTAAAATCCTAGTCTTGTTTGTGGTGGTGGCCTAAACCCGCTCGGTTAGTCAAGCTGGCTAAGAAGCCTTCTGTGGAGGGCTGTCCTCCCACCACCTTTTGGTCCGGGCATGGATGCCTCCGAAGTGGCACAAGTACAACCACACTCATGAATTTGGCAAACAGCTGATTTTTTTCTTTCTTCTTTCTTTACTGCCACCCATCAGCCAGATTCTTTTCTGTGTTTGCCTTGAGCATCTCTCTCGAACAGTACCCTCACTAATCGCAGCAGCACCTCACAGAATCATACTTGGGTGACCCCTGTGGAGTCTCACTGCAATTCCACCTACAAATCATGGCAAAATCAACTTTCTTAACATACAGTTTCATTGTATTTCTTCCCTGTTCAAGACATAGGCTCCTTAGTTCCTTTACCTAATCTACTTTGGTTATCAAGATCGTCCATATTTTGTCCCTATCATACCAATGTAAGGTACATATTACTTATTTATTCAGGTCTGCGTGCTGAATCTCTTAGCCTCAGTAGATTAGTGACCTCACAGCATTAACCACTGAAATTGTTCTCTCATTTAAATGCAATATCTAAAATGTTTGCTTCTATATAATTTGCCTGTGCTGTTTCTGCTTTTGGAATTTCCTAATCCTTTAGCTATTCAATTAATATTCCACATTAAACAACATCCACCAGAACAACAATAAAAATAAATAAATAAATATCACTGATGAACATAGATGCTAAAATCCTCAATAAAATTTTGGCAAACAGGATCCAACAATACATCAAAAAGATCATACACCGTGATCAAGTGGGATTCATCCCAGGGATGCAAGGATGGTTTAATATTCACAAATCAATAAATATAATACATCACCTAAACAAAATGAAAGACAAAAATCACATGATCATATCTATAGATGCAGAAAAAGCATTTGATAAAGTACAACACCCATTTATGTTGAAAACACTCAGCAAAATGGGAATAGAGGGAGCATACCTTAACATAATTAAGGCTATATATGAGAAGCCTGAAGCCAACATCATACTCAATGGACAAAAACTGAAAGCATTCCCCCTGAAATCAGGAACTAGACAAGGCTGTCCACTCTCCCCACTTCTATTCAACATAGTGTTGGAAGTCCTAGCCACAGCAATCAGACAAGACAAAGAAATAAAAGGCATCCAAATTGGGAAAGAAGAAGTAAAACTATCATTATATGCAGATGACATGATAGTATACCTAGAAAACCCTATAAACTCCACTAAAAGACTACTCGATATAATAAGTGAATTTGGCAAAATAGCAGGGTACAAAATAAATATACAGAAATCTAAGGCATTTCTGTACACCAACAATAAATTATCAGAGACAGAAGCAAAAAAGAAAATACCATTTACTATAGCAACAAGAAAAATAAAGTACCTAGGAATAAACTTAACCAAAGACATAAAAGACCTGTACATTGAAAATTATGCAACATTGAAGAAAGAAATTAAGGAAGATACAAATAAATGGAGGCAAATACCATGTTCTTGGATGGGAAGAATCAACATCATCAAAATGGCCATAATACCCAAAGCAATTTACAAATTCAATGCAATCCCTATTAAAATACCAATGACATATTTCACTGACCTAGAACAAATACTCCAAAAATTCATATGGAACCAAAAAAGACCCTGAATAGCAAAAGCAATCTTGAAACAGAAGAACACAGCAGGGGGAATCACGATACCAGACATAAAACAATACTACAAAGCCGCTGTGATCAAAACAGTCTGGTACTGGCATAAGAACAGACATACAGATCAGTGGAACAGAATTGAAAACCCAGAAATAAACCCAGGCCTCTATGGTCAACTAATCTTTGATAAAGGAGGAAGGAACATAAAATGGAGTGAGAAGAGCCTCTTTAACAAATGGTGCTGGGAGAACTGGACAGGGACGTGCAAAAAAATGAAACTAGACCACCAACTTACACCACACATGAGAATAAACTCAAGATGGATTAAAGACTTAAATGTAAGCCGTGATACCATAAAAGTCCTAGAGGAAAACATAGGCAAGAAAATTTCAGATATCACACGTAACAATATCTTCATGGATACATCTCCTAAGGCAAGAGAAATAAAGGAAAAAATAAACAAATGGGACTACATCAAACTAAAAAGTTTCTGCTCATCAAAAGAAAACATCAGCAAGATGAAAAGGAAACCAACCATATGGGAAAACATATTTGCCAATGATATCACAGACAGGGGACCGATCTCCAAAATATATAAAGAGCTTATACAACTCAACATCAAGAAAACAAACAACCCAATTAAAAAATGGGCAAAGGACCTGAACAAACACTTATCCGAAGAGGACATACAGAAGGTCCATAGGCACATGAAAAAATGCTCAACATCATTGGCCATCAGAGAGATGCAAGTAAAAACCACAATGAGATACCACCTGACGCCTGTCAGAATGGCCATCATCAACAAATCAACAAACAACAAGTGCTGGCGAGGATGTGGAGAAACAGGAACCCTACTGCACTGTTGGTGGGAATGCAGACGGGTGCAGCCACTATGGAAAACAGTATGGAATTACCTCAAAAAACTAAAAATGGAACTGCCATTTCAACCAGTGATTCCACTGCTAGGATTATACCCGAAAAATCCTAAAACCCCAATTCAAAAGAACTTATGCACCCCTATGTTTATAGCAGCCCTGTTTACAATAGCTAAGTGCTGGAAACAACCTAAGTGCCCATCTGTGGATGAGTGGATCAAAAAACAGTGGTACATCTACACAATGGAATACTATGTAGCAGAAAGAAAGAAGGAACTCCTGCCATTTGCGACAACATGGATGGAACTAGAGAGAATTATGCTTAGTGAAATAAGTCAGGCAAAGAAAGCAAAATACCATATGATATCACCCAATACAGGAAACTAAAGAGCAACACAAACAAACGAACTAAATAGGCAAAGACTAGAATAGTAGTCAGTAGGGGGGAGGGGGGAGGGAGAGAAGGGGGATGAGTAAGGGAAGGGTCTAGTTAAGGAACTTATATGAATGACCCATGGACATGGACAACAGGGAGGGATATAATTGTGGGAGAAGGGATGGGTTGGGAGGCGGGAGCAAAGGGGCAAAAATGGGACAACTGTAATTGAATAACCAAAAAAAAAAAAAATTAAAAAAATAAATAAATAAAATAAAAATACCCCCCCCAAAACAAGCTATGGCAGTACTAATAGATAATTACATTGTTTTGTGTTTCATTCTGTTTCTTGTGCTGTGCACAAGTGTTCCCTCTTCAGCAAGGCTATATATAAATTGCTTGAGGGCAGGGGGTTTACATTATTTTTACCTATTTAGCCAACAAATATTCACTGAGCTTCAGAACTGTGCCAGGCACTGCACTTGGTTTTAGGATATAGCAAAGAACAAGACAGACATAACACTGGTCCTTAAAGCATCTATATTCCAGTGTGCATGCATGTGTGTGTATGTGTGTTGGGGGATGAGATAAAAAGTTGCACATAATTTTAAAATTAGAAAGTGAGGTAAGCACCATGAATTAAAAGTACAGGTTGCCATGAAACCATGATAAAGCTTCATATTAAAAGAATATGCCCCCGAGGGAATAGCAAATGTCCAAAGGACTAAGGAAACCTGGGGCCTTAAAGGAACTGAAGAAAGGCTGGTGTCCCTACGCACGGACTGCAGAAGATGAACCACCTCAGATGAGGTGCAGATGTACAGACTGGGTGTAGTTCTTGGAAATGAACCGGAATCAAGAAGTACATGCTAAGTGAGGGTAAACTTTAAGTGGTCTTTAAAGAGTGATCATGTATGATAGCCAAGGTCATTTCTGAACTTGTGTTGTCTGTGTATTCGGAGTTAAGAAAAAATATTGAACACCGAAAGCTTAAAAAATACGAACACAAGCGTTTAGGATTTTTCTTAGTTTTCTAAAATTCAATAAAATGGGATGGACCAATGTCAACAAATAGTATGGGCTGTGGCCTCCTCTACATTACACGTTTGATGCCAAATGCTTTACACAGGCCACCTAACAGATGGTAATGTATTTCAGTCATTACCACTGTGAGTAGGATTCAAGCCAATGACCCCAGAGGTGAGAGGTTGTATATCCAATTAGAAATTTCCACTTTCCTTAAGTGTTAAGATGCCTAAAGCAATATATTGTATTTACATCTAGATGCATTGTATAAACTATATTTGATAAAAGAGATGACTTCATGTTCTCAACTTAAATCAAAGAATGCTTGCTTAAGTATTTTTTTAATTGAATCCCACTTTAATGCCATCGTATAATCTTCTGGTTAACAGTGCTCATCTTGATTATTCTAACAAAGGGAAACATGGAAATTAATACTTAGTTGTGGAGCTTATGTCATCTATAAAAATACACATGAGAAAAATTCAAAATACATACCTGGGACATCTGTGAAGGTTTCTCCAAGGACAGATACATGGAAATCAAGTCCTAAGTCCTTAAGATGCATTAATACCTTAAAAAAACTCTCTGGATCTTTATCATGCTCCCTGGAAAGAAACACACAAAATATAATTTGCAATACCTTAGGGTATGTGTTAAGAAAGTGTTTTCACTGCTCACAGTATCAATTCCTTTCATGGTCTATTGTTAGGTTAGCTTCTGGCATCCAAGTAGAGGTTTCTCCCTATTACCTTAGTTTTTTCAGAAATATAATTTCTCTGTCATGTGTCAAAAATGCAGTCCTACTTATTAAAGGAAAAAACCTATTATGTGCTTCACAGTTCTTTGGTTAGACTATAGAAAGTCTAGTGTAGTTTCCTTTCTCCTAAAATGGTTAATTTCCCACTCAACACAGGTTTGTAACAGAAGAAAAGACCAGTCTTCAAAGGATGATTGTCTACTGATCACGAGAAAGTACCAGGGATGCTTTTCCTTTCCATGAGGGTGAATATCTTCCTCATGCATTTGCTGAGCCCCTTTGTGCCCACATGGAAGGCACAATTTAGGAAGTGAGATTGCAGGCTTTCACTAATCTCTCATTGTAAATAATTGAATGGAGAATTATAAATACAGTGATCCCTCACTTATTGAGGATATTACGTTCTAGACCCCCCGCAATAGGAGAAAATCCGGAAAGTAGTAATCTTACATTTATTTTGGTATTTACTGTACAGTAACTGCAAAATCCCACAATATAGCAAAAAATCCGCGATAAATAATTAAATATAATATTTAAAAAATCTTGCAATACAGTGAGGCCGCGATAAGTGAACCATGATATAGAGAGGGACTACTGTACATCAAAAGGGGGTAGGCCTGAGTCTAAGTCCACTGAGTATTAACTTAGGGGTGGAGGTTAGTCATGGAGGTTAGTCGACATATAAAAGAATAGTAATAAAGATAATTCTTTCATTTCGTGGAGGCTTTGAAAAACATGGATTATTTTTGTTTGTTTAGCTTGTCAGTCTTTGTAATAACAGAACGAGAGGCTAGAGGACACTAAATTAAAAAAAAATTAACCAATTCAAGAAATCACATTAAAATGGAATGAGTTATTTTTTACATTCTAAGGTGTGAATATTCTAGTATTTCTTGTATTTAATTTCACTGTTTTAAATTATCTTATTTCAGACAGATGTAGACCAGATGTCTTCAAAATATTTGTTTTTAATTTGTAATTCAGAATTTTAACTTATTTTCTATATTACAGAGAAATAGTTATATATCAGCAACTGAATTTCTCATTTACCAATAAATTATGTAAAATAAATCTGTAAATTGATCAAACTGCGATATGAAATATGAAAATTACATCATTCAGGAAATCTCATGAAAAATGACATCTGCAATCCTAAATGTGTTAATTCACAATTCAGTCAATATTTTCAGTATCAAGAATTAAAACAAATGCATCTTCTGATTAACATTTTAAAATGGCATTTCTAATCTCATGGAATTGGAAATTCTTATAGAATTAAAATAGAGTAACTATTTTAAGCTCTATAGATATAGATATCTCTGGGCTTGATTTATTCAAATAATGAAGATTGCAATGGCAAAGTGCTCTTCCCTTTTTAAGATGATGCAGATTTTATACGTGTACCATGGGAAACTTTTTGGATAATTCTCATATATATCACTGCTGTGGGCAAGAACAAAGACTCAAAATAGTTTGAGAGTCAAGAGTATGCCATACTCTTGCCTTCAACCATATCACTCAAATAGCTGCCCCTTAATTTGTAGTATGTTTTTAGTCTGATTCTCTTGGAAATCCTCAGATGAAAGAATGGAAACAATATAACATGTCTTAAAGCGGGCATAACACTACAGGGAAGGAAAATCAGCCACTCAGTTCTCTAAGGTTTTCATTTTGAATTCCAAAAACTGCTATGGATTGCCAAGAGAGTATGTATTCTAAATATTTCCTGCTGGTGTTTTGTTTATTTGTTTTGTATTAAAGTAAAAGTAGATGTGGTTTGGGGTTAGGGGGAGGTTTAATGGGGTAGAAACTGTAGTTCTTACAAGATTCCAATGTGCTTTCAAAACAGCAGGCTTTATGAACCTATATTTTCAGTGTTTCTATATGAGATAAATGCATCACAATCCTACTGTATTTTTAAGATATTTTTTATTGGTGGGCAAAATCAATATTCAATAGTCACTGCATAAGAACACAATAGAGTTTTGCATGAATCTCCTCTTTTTGTTTAAGCTATAACATACAGATGACTGTAAGGCAAGATTTTTCTTCCCCAATATTATCTCTGAGAAAAAGAGGCATTCTGTCTAAAATCCTTATAAAGATTCCTGTTACACCAGGCACCCTTCTCAATTACTTTATTTTGAACAAAGTACTCCTTAGGGAAGTTGCATTAACCTGAAAGAGTTTTGGATGGTTTTAGCAGTGAATCATTGGTTAAAAAAATAAAAGGAAAAAAAGGAATTTAATATACGAGGTAGGGTGACTCCCAAAAAACTGGAATTATCTTCTGGAAGGCAGGCCTCTTGTAGTACAGGCTTACCCGCTAGGTGGGTATTCTACGAACCCATCTGTATCAATGTACCAGCTGGCATTGTTGTGAGAGGCTGAGTTCGGCTTGGATGAATTTTTTTTTGAAGACTCTTTTAACGAGTTTACCCATTTCATGATGGGTGATTTACTAGTACACCTGCTCACACCACACTGAGTGTCCAGCAGTTTATGACCACCCTCTGTATTCATCCAATCTCACCCTGAGCAGCATTCTTCTGTTTCCCCAGATGAAAAAAGTCCTCAAAGGGAAATATTTTGCTGATGTGGAAGAGGTGAAACAAAAAATGGCAGAAGCTCTAAAAAATATCAAAATAAAGCAAGTTCAAAAACAGTTCTGAACAGTGGAAAAAAATGTCTCAATAGGTGTATTGCATCAAATGGAGAGTACTTTGAAGATGACTGAAGCTTAAACATGTAAGAATAAATACACATTTTTTTATAAATAAATTCTGGTAGTACTGGGTTAGTAATTATTTTGGAAGATGTGACCTAACAATTCAAAGAGTTGGATGATGTCAAAAACATTTCAAAGACCACTAAAAAAAGTAATAGTGGTTACTGAAGATCAGGAATAGTAAGTGGGTTTTTATAGTATGGGAAAAGATTTCCAATGATGGCATCATACAGTTTCACAAGTCTTACAGTTCATACAGCTCAGATTGAATTCCAGGTGACAGGTGATGGAAACATGCCAGCTGCTGAAAAGGTGGCATCACTCTGATGTCAGAATCCATTGCAGGGGGTGTCAGATTAAAACTGTTTGATAACATATGAGGGTGGGAAAAAAGCAGTACTTCTAAAAATACTCTACATGGTATGTGCTTTAAAGTATTAGTTATGTCTAAATTTATAGAATACATATTATAAGTAGACACCCGACTATGTCTTCTATGTCTCTCGAAGTTTACATAGTCAATTTAGCTGAAATTTTTTCTCGATTTTCTCTTTAGAAAAATGGGAAATTGCCTAATATTCATAAATCATTAAAGATACACACAAATATTAGCCACAGTCATACAGCAAGGCTTGGCTATATCAGTGGCAGAGCTCAGTATCTTTTTGTCCAGCAAGGAACTCATTCCACATATCAAAAGGATCATCCATGGATCTTATGGCAGCACCCATAATATTAATGAACCCATTTAGCAGAATATGTGAATCTGTATTAACTTCCTTTCTAAGAAATCCAATGTGAAGTTCTCGTACTTATGATTTTAGCATAAAGCATTAAATATAAGATGGGAAACTTAAAAAATATATTAAGTGACCTTATCTGTCAATACTGTCAAGATTAAATACACATTTTATAATATATTCAGTTCTCTATAAATACTTTTTAGACTTATGGGGCTCCCTAAACACTCTTCTGCTCTCATCCATTGCTGGTGGAAATATAAACTGAAGTAATATTTGAGAGGGCAATTTGGTAATGAACATAATTAAGCCTTAAAATGTGTATAATTTTTGCCCTAGTAATTCCAATTTAGAAAAAGTCCCCCTATAAAATTAAAGAGGTACATAGAAATTCAGTTGGAGCACATTCATAGCAGCATTGTTTATAATGGCAACCATCTGTAAACAACCGAATGAAGATGATAAAAAAATATATTTTGATGACTACATATCATGCAATACCATGCAGCCACCAAAAATAACGTTGTTGAAGTATATTTTCTGACATGGAAAAATATTCAAGAAATATTGTTAAGTAAAAGGGAAGTGGTAGAGTAGTATATATTATATGCTCTGTGTTGTAAGATAAATGAATGTGTGTCCCTAAAAAAAGTTTGGTATGAACTATAACAAAATATTAACAGGGTTTATCTCCAGAGATTGCATTATAAATGTTTCTTTTTTTACATGCATTCTATAATTTTTAATAAACTTTAAAAAATATAAATCACTTTAATATTATCAGGAACCACCTCTCTGTAACATTCTGCCATAAAATTGCATTCACAGGATTTTTGCTTAACTCTAACATTTTCGGTATTTATAGTAGCATAATTCCTCATTTCCTGTGACCCCTCTACATGTCACAGCTGCCCATCAGCAAACTTGACTCATCATAAAACATTCCAGAAGAAGAGTCAGAGTCCAAGCTTCCCAACAACTCCTCCATTCTTGACTAGGTAAGAATGAAACAGTCTGGCTGGGAACCCATTACTCCACAGCCCAACCACGGCAGAAGAGACCAGCATGGAAATATTTCAGGCTTCCTGGAAGCAGCAGATATAGCGAGAACAGCTTTTATTCCCAAATATTATTCAGAACATTTGAAAAGCATAAACTGTTTCCATGTGTTTTTTCTTCTATATCTGTTCTCTCTCTGTTGCCTTTCCCATTTAGTCTTTTAGAGCTGAATTTCTTCCTATTCCTCACTTAACATTCATTCAGTAAATATTTTGAGGACTGCTAAGTTCTCCATACTCGTCACTTACACTCAACTGTTACCCTTTCCCATTTCTCCACACAACTTTATACCAGGGCAGAAACCTGGCTCTTTACAGATGCCACTGCTTTCCTAGCAGCATGTCACTCTGGATTGAGTGCTCCATGAGGGAAACATAAGTGAGGTCTGCTTTGTTCATTACTAAGTAACCAGTGGCTTGAGTGACAGACATGACTTGTATTCATCAATACCTGGTTCTTCTCTCATTTTTGGCACACAGAAGACTCCACATTTGTCCCCTTGAAGTAGGGGAGGCCACAGGACTAGTTCTGACCAATGAATTACAACCTCATTGATGAGTGTCAATTCTAGGTAGAAATATGTAATAGCAGTTTGGGGTAGCAGTGTCAGCTGCAGTGATCCCTACACAAGTTTTATTTTAACCTAAGATGACTAGCTTCAAAGAGAGAGGCAGTGTGGATTGCTGCATAGAGATGAGTTGCCCTGTAAAACTACCCATACACGCAGCAGACTTTGAGTTAGTAAGAGAAGTAAACTTCTGTTGTGTTTAAGCAACTGAGTTTTTTTTGGGGGGGGGGAGGGGTTATCTTAATTACAGCAGCATCATTTGGCATAGGCTGACTAATACATTATCTGTGGCAAAAAACTGGCTGCTCTAAAACATGTGTTGAATAAATGAAGATGTCAGAAAAATGAATTATATTTATAGATCTCCTGCTATGTTCAAGATTCCATGTCAGGCACCTGATCATAATCTTACTTAAGCCTCTCAACCAAGGGTGATACAAATAAATTATTTTTTTTTTATCTAAGATCATGCAGAAGAAATTTAGTCTGTGTTTGAAATCATGTCTCATCACTCCAAAGTCATACTCTTTCTTCTATATAGTTTTTGACTTTTTTCTTTCTTTCTTCCAACATATGAGAAGAAAAGGAGCTGGTACCTTCAGTCCATGGGTTAGCTGTTATGATCGTTTATCTCTCCACTACTCATAAAATTTTCAGTCTCCTCTACATGCCTGACATATCAGCAGTTTGGTTTTTTCCATATGTGCTGCTTCTGCTTCTTAAATGAGGCTTCAAATAGACTTCAGCCAATAGTCTTATTAACCACCAACTTCTCAACTTCCTCCCCATCCCCCATCAGGGCCTCTATTTCTCTTAACTTTAATAGCCTTCCTCACCATCGTTTACTTATAGTTGACCAAGACTAAGACTATCTGCTATGGCTTTCTCTCATTCTCTTTATCTTTGATATCTGTGGTATTTTAATATTTTAGAAACTTAACCAATTTTTCCACCCTCCCCTCCACCTCCAATACATTCAAGATGCTAAGACATTTTCTGTTCATTGCTTTATGAAAGGCATGGGAACAGTGCACCACCCCCGCTGGGCCCCAACTGTGATGAAAAAAATGGGTAGTATTCTTGGTTGATTACAAAACTAAAAAACCTTTGTAGAAAAACGGTGAGGATTTCAGACAGGTAAATGTAGTTAAGAAAAATGCCACGAGGCTGTAGTATGCCCCTCCACCCTGCATCACTGTTCCACCTCTGGACAGGAAAGACAAAGGACTGACAGCGGAGAGTTGAGAAAAACAGGACTTTGAGAATCCCAGAGGCCGTGCACTATGCTCCCTGGTTATCAGCCTGGGGAAGAACCATGACTCCAGAGTGAAGGTCTGATTGTATGCATCTAGACAGACAGTACTGGGGGGCACCTGTCAGAGATTCTTGAGCTGTGGTAGTCATAAAAGTGGAACCATGAGTTCTGTGAATATCATGGAAGAATCACAAAGCAGCTGACAAATGGAAGCAAGGGATCCCTTACCAGTAACCCAGAAGTAAGATGGAAGACAGAGAATCTTGAACTGCTTGAGCTTTGTATCACCATATTGAAATGGTCCGTTGAGAGAAATTACGGTATAGAAAAATAAAATTCTAATTTATGCATATCGGGGTTTCATGCCATCTGCATATTTATATTCTCATTTTTCCTTTTAGTAGCAGAGGGAGAGATGCCTTTCAAAATTCAAAGTCTATTAGAGTTCTACATCTTCTACTTTGCTTCTCTTTGAGAGATCTGTGTTCTTATATTCAGTTTCCTCCCTAAAGCCCATTCCTACTCCGCATTTTCTTCAGTTATATATTTGGCATTTTTAAGTCATGCCGTTCACCTGATAATACTTATGGACAACAACAGTTCCAATGCTGTACTAAGTCTCGGTGACTTCTCACAGGTCATCTTAGAGCATTAGCTATGTCCCTCCTTTCTTACTTCCTGCGTTCTTTTTTACAACCGTGTGTCCGTTCCCCCATCTGCCCACTCTCTTGGTTAACAGTGCTCTCAACACCCACTTCCACCCCTGCTCCATTCATTCTCATGCATTTTATGGTTTCTCCAACTTCTGACATCTCTGTCCATACTCAACTTTCTTAGAAAGGATCCGTTCTTGGTTTCCAAGTAGTGTATTCAGACAATAACCTAATGACCTTCTCCCAATTATATCTTCCCACTCATTCCATCCAGCAGGCCACCCAGGAAAAACCATATTCAACAAGTCATTTTTCACCACTAGGTCTCAGAGCATAATTTATTTTTAAATTTCTCCCTGCTAAAAAAGCTCAGATCCCCCAGGTTGTTTCTCTTCAACAGTGATTTCTACTCTCCTTGGATAGTGTATATAGTAATTTCATTCAGCTGTCTGACTTGCCAATGAGTTCTCTTCCTCTACAACTCTGGCCAGGAAGCTGTAGACATCTGTGCCTCAAAGAATTGGTAGGCTATAAAGTGTCTTAATTAAGATGAATTGGGTCTTCCCCACCCTTGAGATGTTACTCAAGCAGCATTCCACATATTTTAAACCATTATAATGTAATTACTTCCTCTCAGACCTGGAGGTTTTTTGAAACAATTCCTTCCCCTCCCCAGTGCATTACTGTCTATTTCCTTCAGTAATAATCTCCTTGTTGAATGTGGTGATTGGGGCTGTAATGTGAAACTAACTAATCATTTAGATTTTCTTTTGGATTATAATATTTCCCTCCAAGGGATATGTAGAAATACATTCAAAACTGCTTGCTCGTTATCCTGAGAGCTACCTATGTAGTCCACCTCTTATAGTTAGAAACTTCTACCAGGGTCTATCTAGGAAATGCTCTGACATCTCTGAGAATTGTGCTTCCACCTCTCAGAGAGGAAGACATATGATTCTTGTTTCTTGTTTTACTCTGACTGCCAGGAAGCTTACATTCAGGTTTTAAAGTGCTCAGTCTCAGCAACTATCAGATGGAAATAACAATACTGAAAAATACAAGAACAGAAATTAAAAACAAAAAACAAAAACAAAACCCTCACTGGAAGGGATCAACAGTAAGAGATTTACCCAGCCTGAACAACAGAGAGCAAAAATAGGAAGGAAAAAAAAAAAGAAAGAGAACCTCAGGAGTCTGTGAGACAAAACAAAAGATCCAACATTTGTATCATCAGTCCCAAAGGCGGCTCTGTATTTCTTATAATTGCATGTGAATGTACAATTATTTCAATATAAATTTCAATTATAAAAAATGGACACATATTATAATAAAATACAAATAATTCAGGAATATATGAAGCATTGAAAACCCTGTTCTTCACTCCTCCTGATTCTACTACTCGGATGACATCACTAACAACTGTTGAGTGAGTAGGCTTCCAGAGCTATTTCTATGCATCAAACATATGTATTTGTGCGCGTGTATTTTTACATATATCATCCTTACTCCTTTTAAATAGGAGATCAGTATCAGTCACTCCACACTTTCCCCTCTCACTAAATATGTAACAGAGATCTATGTACATCCGTGCATAGAAATATTTCATTTTTAAATGGTTACATAATATTTCACAATTTTAAGTAAATCATTCTACTAATGGACATCTGCTTCTAATTTCTGATGTTTCAAATAATACTAAAATGACATCAAGTTCTCTTTATAATTTTAATATTTCTCTTTTGTAGAATTCTTAATCTATTCTTGTTTTTACTTGTATCCTGCAAATGTAGCCACTCCAAATCTCTATCCAAGGCCCTTTCCCCCTTCCTACAATGTTCACCTTCCTTTTGGAACTATCCTACTTTCAAAATTTTATGTAATTACTTCTGCTATAATTTGCAGGAGGGCATAGCTCATGCCTTTGCTCACCCTGTATTTCCTATGTCTAGAACAAGGCCTGGCACAGAGTTTAAAAGTCATGAAATTGAGTTGACTCTAAACCTGCATCACTTCCTGTGAGTCTAATCTTTTTGTCCCCACCTACTGTCAATTATTGTACTCTTTATATAACCAGATGAATATACAGAACGCTACTGTGGCTCTTCCAATGACAACTCATCTATAATATTATACTTAAAAACTAACTTGCTGCCTCATCAAACACAGCACTACTGATCAAGATCCTCTCTAGTGTCCATATGTCCTTATTTTCCCAGTATTCCAGGATCCCAAGCCTGACAGACACGTTTCCAAACATGGAGGCTCCTTCAAAATTTGTCCTGCCAATCAATTTGTGATCAACCTTGCCATTTCCTCCTATTCAAATAAGTTAAGATTTGCTCAATCATCTCCATTTCTATAGTTCAATGTTATCACTTTATACCTTGACAACACCACTGAGCTTCACTCCCCCTCTGACAATTCAGCTTCCAAAAAACTATGACATTATCCTCTTCAACATGATTTTCTTTACCTATCTCTTCTTTGAAATGTCACTAACTAGAAACCATTAACTTGAAATTAAGCTGGCCACTCCAACATTTAAATATATATTTTCATCAATCATTTGCCCCCACCAGTTCCCCAAATAAGTGTCAATACTCATTTTTATTCTCATCTTCTCCTTTCCTCTCTGCTGTTTTCAACCTACAGCTCTTGGGCCTATAATTGTGAAATTTGGAACACATCCTCCCTTCCTCTCTGCCACTCCTGGCCCTTTGTCTCCTTCACTGGCTTTGAATTTGTTACCAGTCATCATCCCTGTGGTACCCTATTTCACTCTGAATCACTTCTGCACTAACGTTCATAAGCTACTGACGATGTCATGAATATGTTCTTTTACATTACTTCATATTTATTTGTATGTTGGCCCCTTATAATTACTCTGAAACTTACACAATATCAGAGAAACCTTTGACTCCAGAAATTGGTGGATACTCAAAGTATGACTCTGAAATGAGTTTTGCCACAGCCCAATAGAGACAGTTATATATTTAAAACTCCAGTAGGACACATGTATAAAATGACACGAAGTATCATGTTTTTTCTTTTTTTTAATGGAGAATTGGGCATAGTCTGGATTATCAGATGCCTTTCATTGAAATGGATTTCAATTCTTAATAACAGGTTTCCATACTCAGTTGTGGACATTTTGTCACATCTAAAAATGACCAGGACTTCAGTCATATGGGAAAGAACCATAATTTGAAGAAGGAAAATCCATTCCAAAACTCCCTTCTGACTTAAGAATGTTAAAAATAGAAATGGACAGAGCAATTCAAGAATAATGCCAAAATTCTGTACATTTTATATATTATGTCTCATTTCTAGACCCAAATGAGACTGCTGTGTTTTCTGGCTGACATAGAGATCTCCTTGAAGAGACAGTCTCCCTTAGTCAGCAGCAACTGCTAAGCATACCAGATTGTCATGGCAGTGACTGTGGAAAAGGAGGAGCACAATATGCAATGTCTGTTCTATAAAGACCTGCTCAAAATGATGTGTTCTTATTGTTACATATGTTGCATTTGTTTCATTTTATAAACACTATTAATTATGTATTTCTGCTCTTCTACTACATTCTTATAAGTGGAATAAATCTGTATTATTCTACTTAATCCTTTTCACATAATATATACAAAAATTCAGTCCCAAATCTTGTTACTCCAGTCTTTCCTTGCTTATTATTTAGAGTTATTAAGATCTACTCACATTAGGTAACAAAGGTAAACTAATTATTTATGTGGACAAGAATAAAAGATTCTGAATATTGTAATAACATCACGTGCTATAAATTTACTATATCACTTAGGAAAAGGTTCTCCAGAATGAGAAGACTCATGAACTAAAATTTTAATTAAATATGGTTACTGCCAGTAGGTATCAGAACAATTTAGTTTTCGTAAAGAATAAATAACCGAGAACAGTCAACTATATTAGACAGTGTGATTGGTGAGATTATTTTGATTAATTACTTATCTTTAGAAATGTCTGTAAACCTCCCAAAAGAAAAGCTTATCGAAAGCTAATAACAATCAATTCATTTATGACTATAGTTCTAAAGGTGTGTGTTATCAGAATAAATGAAAATAGCTTACATTGACAACAGAGCCTAGTAAAAAAAGGTTTGAAATTCTAGTTCTGATATTTAGTAACTGTAATCCAGGGCAAACTACCAAACCAGTCTGAGATTTAATTTGCCCATTTGTAACAATCTGAGTAATAACACTCAGTTCAAAGAGCTGTTGAGGGGATTAAGTGAGATGATGAATATGAAACAATTTGTAGTGCTTGGCAAACAGAAAATATATAATACAAGATGGCTGTTATTATTGTTATAATAATTACTATAATCATTGTTTTATTTTTCATTTATAGGAATGGGAATTTAAAATTACTGAAGTGAGTTTAATAGCCACCATAATTGGACAAAAAAATAAAGTTTGCTATACTTTACAATCAGTTATAGTAAGCAGAATGTGCCATTGTTTAGCATCTAATGTTTACCTTGACAGTTATAAATAAAGGCCTTGAAAGTGGCAACTATTACATATGTAAATAACATAGTAAGCACTCAGTACATGGCAGTTATTTTTCACAGCATAGAGTTACAAATATGGTTTGAAGTAAAATGTGTTTATGTGTCAAGGCACATCTATAATTGAATTTTTCTTCTCAGCATTTTATCCTTAATCCTGTCAAATGCCACAATTATCCCAGTCACCTTCACATCAATAATCAATCCCTAACCAACTCCTCATTATCACCCAAAATGTGTTTCCTTTCTTGATATATAGTTCAGATACTCATTTTTTCTTCTCAGAACTAATATAACATCACACCAAATCACCTTTTTATAATTACAACTGAAGTTGGGGGAGTAAATTGTCATTTCCCCCTTTCTCCTCTTGGAAATTATCCAAAAGCAACAGGAGATCTAGACCTAGAGTGCAAACATAGTCTTCCACAGCAAAGACATCAAAAACCATGAACCATACAACAGGTGGAAAACTGCCAAAAATAATGAAGTTCAACAGGTGTACAGGTGGGAGTAGAGTGAGGATTCTCAAGGGGGTGAGCAGAAGGAGCTTCTCCAAGGTGAAGAGTGTGCCTGAGTGAGGCCAAAAATCCCTCCCTTGTGAAACATCAGCAGGTTTGTATGCTGGTGATGCTCAGATTCCCTGTGCCTGGCTCAGTCTTGGGAAGCAGAGAATAGAGTGCTAAGAGATCAGATAAAAGGCATTTTTGTAAGAAGTAATCTGTTTGTTAAATGTTGTCTGGGAGGATTACAGATGTACATTGGCTGGTGCACATGAAATTTTCTTTTTCCTCACTATATAATTCATTAATTTTCACGAATTAGAATGGCACTGAAAGTTGAATTTCCCATAAACATCCTAAAATAATGAATTTCCCATAAACATCCTAAAACAAAGGTAACCTTTTAAGAAAGGTAAACATTAAAAAAAACAAACAAAACTCTGTCTTCTATTTCAGACTCAAATCTCATGGCAATATTTTTATTAAAAAAAAAAAAAAAAAAAAAAAGGAATCTGTATCATACTTTCTAAGTGAGAACTTACCCAAAGACTCAGTACTACATATATATTCACTTGTGACACTATTTTCATTAGGAAAAACTCCATACATATTCTAGAGAGCAGTGTGTATTTGATGAGCAAAAGTAAAGAATTATTATTTCATTTTTTAGCATAGTTTCTTGAATATTTATTCCAATTTTGTTTTACATTCCTATACTTTTAATACTTTTTGACAGTTATTTAAACTTAAAAGTTATTGTATATATTAGTACATTCTAGATTTGGAAGTATTAAAATGAGGGACAGTTTTAACCATTAAAGTCCAGGAAGGAAATTAGTGGTTTTTATCTTTGTTGCATTTATTGTACAGATAGATAATACATGCCTCTTACTGAGTGTTTCCATCTGTAACCTGGGTTCACAAAATAAAATGCTTGAGGAGAGATTATATAAGGGTCTTTATTTGAATATTAATTACCTTGAGGAAGGATACCAGGTAGACGAGTTTTATATTCAAAATAATATATAACAAAACATTGTGGTT
Source organism: Furipterus horrens (assembly GCF_987537825.1). Lineage (NCBI taxonomy): Eukaryota > Metazoa > Chordata > Mammalia > Chiroptera > Furipteridae > Furipterus > Furipterus horrens. The sequence goes on from NW_028327171.1 coordinate 140,882,411, forward strand.
GGGTCCATTTAATTGGTATTATTTTTAACAGTGTATCTAGGGTATGTTTCTGGCCTTAAGACAAAAATACCCTTGTCTAAATTTAGAAATTGAGTCAATAAAGGAGAACTTTGTGCCCCTGCGTGCCAGTCAAAACTTGTACACACCACTGGGATATAAACAGATTAATGAAAGCAGGAGACTGAGCCCTCAAGGAATCTAAGTTCTGGTCAAGGAGAGACGCTGTTCCCCCTTTGCTATGATTTTAGAGATAAGAAAGTCCATTGCCCACAAAACCCTCCTACAGCTATTAATATCTGAAGTTACTGAAGGCTAAAGCCTTTTATATGTCTTAGTAGTACAATTTTAGCAAGGTACTTTGGTCATAGTAGGTATGTACTAAATATTATTTGATGGATTAATGGTTCGATGAATAAGTCAAAACTCCCTCTTTGGTTTTCATTTTGAAAAAAGCAGGTAAACAAGTAATCTTTTAAAAATGTAAATACCCTAGGGAAGATAAGACATTAAGTTATTAGCAAGACTTTATATGGTAGTGTGATTTAATTTAAAGTATGTGCGTCTACTCATGTGTATCTTGTATTCGTTTGGGATTAAACTATTGAAACACCACTAAGAATGTAAACTCACATGGTTAAAGTAGGACCATCAAAAGGACCAGATTTTGAAATATGAAGAATGTATAGGGAAGGCAAGAATTGTGTGAAATATCAAACAAAGGGAAGTTCTGGGTGCCTGGGCAGGAGCTAAAGGCTTGTGCTAGGAGGCAGATATTAAATAGTACATAAACCTGAGAGGGCAGCGCCTCCCTTGGAAAAACTTCACCTGTTTCACATTTCCTGGAGGCTGGCTCTTCAAGTAAGGATTGAGTCTGCAACAGGTGCTTTTAAAGCAGCCTCCAGTGCAGGAGGTTTGCGCTCCGGTACCAAAGAAAACCAGAGCTTTCTGCGACCTCAGTTAGGGCAGGGGATACCCAGCCACCACCCCACAACTTCGCTCTGGAACACAAGGGAGCATGTCCACCAGGCCCTTTGCCTCAATTTTAGGGTTACGAATGGCAACATGAAGGAAAGCACTCTTGCCAGTTCTGGTGGACTCCCTCTGGGCTTCCTGAGTACAGGTACGCATTCAGTTTAGTTCTGTGATCTTTCTTGCAACTATTTGGCTCAGGAACTGAGGAGTCATGTATCTAATGGGATCTCTCTTTCAATCATCCTCACTTCTCAGTGAAGCGCTGCCTGACTTTTCCAGGCAGAATGAGTTGCTTTCTCTTTTGGGTTTTCACTTATTATGTTGTACTACAGTTATCTGGGAGCTCTCTGAGGCAGGGGTCTCAAAGGAAGCTCTCTCAATACATGTGTAGAAGGATAATATTTGAAGTATTAATCAATGTACTTAATGGACTTCCTCCCTGGATATTCCTTACTTGGCAAACCCTCTCCTCCCCACTGCCCTTCCATCCCCCAACCCCCGGCACGGGCAGCAAGGATATGCTATACTCTCTGCCCTTAAGATAAGGTTATTAAACAGAAATGCAAAAAGGCAAATGGTTAATTCTTGATTTTACATTAAAATTCCCATGCTGAGGTCTATACAACAATTTTGGAGAATAATACTAAATAGGTTTTTCTCAACACACTTCCTACCTACAATCACCCTTCCTTTCCCCCACCTACCTCAATGCAAAAAAAAAAAAAAAAAAAAAAAAAAAAATCTGTGGGCTGAGGGAGGCAAGGTGGGGAGGCTAGAGACACTGCTAAGAAGACACCCAGGCTGAAAACTGGGAGAAACAGGGCTGCAGAGAGACAGTTAGATGGGAGAATGATGTTGGTCTTCTGCTTTTTCTTCTAGAACCCAGGGAGCAGCAGCTTGCAGGGGCTCCTGTGGCCAGCAGGGTAGGGATCCACTGAGGAAAATAAATTGCGTAGGTCCAGAGGAAAACAAATCATTTATGTTGGGAGGACTGAAAGCAAGTTTGCTAAGTTTTCTGAGTTCACAAGCAGCATGGGAGAGGAAAGACTTTTCCAAAGGTTCCCACTGAGATGAAGTTACCCAGCAGACACAGTGTGCGGTGGGATTCCACTCCGCTGAGGGGCCCCTGCAGTGCACACTGGAGTGAACAGTGAAGTGTGGCAGCGGATGGGCACTTCACACAGTAGACACCAGCTCTGTGGCTAGCTCTGAGGGGTGATTACCACGAACCAGACAGGACAATATTTTTTTCAGAAGATGCCAATGTGGCCAGTGTCAACTGAGAAACAAGCCATCTCCCCTGATACTCCAAAGCATCCTTAGAACTTAAGTGTTACTCATAGGATAAAACGGGAGAACTTAAAATTTACTGAATTATTGTGAACACTTGAGCGAATCCCAAGGTAAATGAGCTGAGTTACAGAGAAACAGAGATTAATAATGTCAAAAACTTACACAGTGCTTATATGGATCAGGAACTGTTCTAGAACAACTGGGGATGGAGTAAGTCACTTTATTCTCCCAACTCTATGCGATATGTAACTACCATTCTCCTACTTGATCTATAGACAAGAAAACAGAAGCTTAGCAAAGTTAAGCAACTCGCCCCGTTGCCCAACTGACCCAGTGGTAAGGGACAGATGTGGCACTCAATCCAGGCAATCTGGCTTCAATTTGTGCTCAGACATGACATACAATCTGGCACATGTGGGCACTGGCGTGGCCAATTTCCTTGCCTCATGTAAATAAATATGTGATCAATGTGTGAATAAATGAATGAGTAAAGGGTTATATCTTGAATTCCTTGTACTTGATACTACAGTTCATGTTCATTTAACATGGCTTTCATGCTAAATTACAAATTTAAAAAGGGCAACATTATTCTAATACATTCTAAAATAAATGCCTTCCAATAAACATTCTAGGTTAAGAAATGAATATGTCTTGCTGTCACTGTTATTTTACTTAAGACTTTCCTCCTGAGTCATCTTTCCCCAGCCCAAGTCAGATTTTTGAGATATTTTGTTTCAGTCCTCCATACTTTTTATTCATTTCATCTACTATAATTACCTCCTATTTGGTCTTAAGTGCTTTTTAATCCTTACCTGTCCAAATAATCCACATGTTAAGACTCCCTAGTTTCTAATATATATTTACTATATTATATAAAGAATTCTTAATATTTTATGATTCTTTAGTGTAAGAAGAATCCAATTATAGAACTGCTTATTTGATGGTAATAATAAATCTAATGAAAAAAATAGTTTAACCATGTAAAGCTTTGTTTTATTTAAATTCCAAAGCAGCACATGTGAGATAAATAAAGCAGGAGCTGGCCCGTAGAGATGGTGATGGCTTAGGCAGATGCGGCAGGGAAAAGATGGCACCGCAGGTAAGGAATAGAACAGAAACAAAGCACTGGGTTGGGGCAAAGGTCAAGTAAGCATCCTCTCCAACTGCTGGACACACACCTGTAAAGACAGATAGGCATATTTGTTCATTTTTCAAGTTCTAGAAAGTGAGATGGGGCTGTGCTATAGAGCAGGAACTGCAAAGTGATGGCCATGTTTTGTAGTCAGTAGGGACTGAGTAGGCTGCCTGCCCCAGTGGGTTAGTTACCACAGTCCCCAGCTGGCCTTTTTACTCACTAAAGTGCCCAGACTGGTCCCCGGAAGCCTGTGGTTACGATCCTAGAGCAGTGGTTCTCAATCCTGCACGATGCAAATCTCAGGGAACTATCAACAACACCAACACCTGGGCTCCATCTTAGGTCACCTACATCAGAGTCCCTCAGGGAGGAGCTTGCACTTAAGATATTTTCTAATGCACAGCCAGGGTTAAGAACCACTGTCTTATGAGGTGTTAAAATTGATAGATTAAGGCAATTCTGTTTTAAGTTTTTTTCTTGCAGACTAGTAGTTTTCAATTCCAGCTACCCATTAGATTTGACTGGAATGCTTAAAAAAATATGGACTCAAGGGCCCTACTTTCAGAAATTCTGGTTTAATTGGCACCAGGGGGGACCAGCATTCTTGATTTTAAAAAACTAATTTCACCAAGCAGCTGGGTTGAGATCACTGCTATAGGAGAGTGAAAGCCACAGAAGGACTCTGAGCAAAATGACATGAAGAAGTTATTGTGGTGGGATATTTACCTTACATAGAAACTGGAGAGTGCTGAGGTCAGAGAAGAGAAGGCTATTAAAGGACTGGAACCAGAAGTATGGCACAGTAGTAACGTGGGAAGAAGAGAATCTGTGGGACACAGATTGTGTAAATTGTTGCACACTAGTAAAATTCCCGTGCAGTTTCCAAATTTCACATTGGCCCTCAAACAAGTCTGAAACCTGACATCAAGCTACCTCAGTGGCCTAACAAACAAACAACCTTAACTGAGAACTTAGTCTTAAGTAGTGCTGGGCTGCCAGCTCCCTTAGACACCTGAGAGACAAATGCACATCCCTCTGGAGAAACCCAGATACAACACAGGCAATTCTTAAAGACTTCCCTTTGATAAAGTTCCCCCAAATAGGGGCTCATGGTCAAAACAAAAAAACCCACAGGAAACAAGATACCATAAGCAAAGAGAAAAAAAAAGAAAAAGACACCAGACTCTACAAAGGAATGATCTATATAGGAATAATCAAACAGGGGGTATAAGAGTAGTATGTTTGAAGTATTTAAAGAAACAGAGAAGTTTATGAAGAGCAAGGGACTATTAAAGATGACCAGTTTTGAAAAAGTAACAAAAGTTGGAGCAATAAAAAAATACAATGATTGGGATAAAGAATCAGTAAACTCAAAGATAAACCTAAAGAAATTATCTAGGATCCAGTATATAGAGTAAAAAGATGTGGAAAATATGAAACAAAGGTTAAGAAATAAAAAAGATTAAGAAATGATGTGAAAGACCAAGACACAGAAGCCTAAAAGGAGAGGTGAGAGAATGAGGCAGAGGCGATATTTGTAGATATAATAGTGAATATTTCCCAGACGTGATAGAAGGCACCAGTTTAAAGATATTAAAGTCTAACAAACCTCTAGTAAAATTTAAAAAGAAATCCATTCCTACGTATGTCATAGTTGGAAAAAAGCACACCAAGGACAAAGACAAGATCTTTAAAATAAGCAGAGAAAGAAGCCTGATTATGTAATTTGTCACAATAGCAAAATAAAGCTGAGAGAATGTAATTTCAACCTAGAATTGTATACTCAGAAAAAAAAAGATCTTCAAAGAACAACAGATAAGTAAAAGATATTTTCAGATGAGTTTGACACCGACAGTTTCTCACTAAAAGGAATTCTTAACAGTGTTCTTCGGGCAGAAGGAAAGGTCTAATGTGCAAGAAGGAATAATCAGCAAGAAAGAGATAAATATATGGGTAAGTTTGTATACTAAAATCACTAGAGTAATTACTGAAAAGTTGTAAGTTTCAAATGAGTAAACTGATACATGAAAAGAAAGAAATTTTAAAAACAGCAACTATGCAATGGTAGATTTCTGCAGTGAGTTTTTACAAAACTTCATCATTTGCACTTTTCTGTATTGCTTAAAGCACTTATAACAAATGTGTAATGTTTTCAAAAATGTTACACATCACTGTCTTTCCATTTCTCCCTTGTAACACTTATCTCAGGTAAATTTTATTTGATTAATATCTGTTGTAAGCTCAAAACAGGCAAGGACTGTGTGTGAATTTTTCCTTACTATTATATTTTCAATGTTAATTCACTAACTGACACGTAGTGTATGTTCAAGTAGTATAAAATTAATGATTGGCTTCATACTGATTGCATATATAACCTGTGTTAGGCTGCATAATGCTCCCCTCCCCCAAAGATCACCACATCCTAATCCTTAGGACCCATAAATGTTGCTTTAATGGGAACAAATGGATTTGCAGATGTGATTAAGGATTTTGAGACTATCCTGGAATATTTGGGTCCTAAATGCAAGTACATATATACTAATAAGAGGGAGGCACAGAAAGAACCGACAGACAGAAGAGAAAAAGGCAATGTGACCCCAGAGACAGGGAATGTAGTCATACAGCCAGAAACTAAGGATTGCTGGCAGCCAACAGAAGCTGGGAGAGTCAAGAATGGTTTCTTCTTCAGACCCTTGGAGGGTACGAGGCCCCACTGACTTCTCGATCTTCTCCCAGTGATACCAATTTACCAATTCCAGAATTTTGGCTTCCAGGACAGTGAGAATAAATTTCTGTCATTTTAGGATGTCAAGTTTGTGGTAATTTGTTATAGTAGCCATAGGAAGCTACAGAGAGTTAAAGTGAAGAGGAACCAAGCAAGATAATCATTTGGAGCTGAGAGTGAGGGAAATAAATGCACCACTCACAAATATGAGAGAAAAATAGTCTAGTGGAAAAAAGCAGTAGTTTGAATTTAGACATGCTATATTTTAGTAAATGGCAAGGACCCTGGGAATATATGCAGGCATTATACACCTGCCTCTGTTCTCGGATAAGTTCATGCCTTTCTTCTCTGGCTTCCTGGAAACTACCTATCACATAGCCATTTGGCACATGTTTGGGAATAGGCCCATTAGGATCACAGACTTTCTGGGGAAGATAACTGAAAGAATGCCTAGCATTAGGTTTATGGATAATGAGGTGATTTGAAACATCCAGATTACATTTCATGCCCATTACAGTGGATAATCAAGAGTTGCCTACTTCTAGTATTTGGTACAGTGCTGGCTTTAGAAGCTGCTCAATAACATTTTTAAGTGAACGAATAAGAAGGAAGAGTTACTAGGTGCTGTCCTTGAAAATGATCTTCCTGTTTGTTAAAACGTTAAATATAAATTTATCAGACAACTCAGCAATTCATTACAGGCGTCTATAAGGTAAATGAAAACACAGGTCCGTACAAAGACTTCTACACAAATTTTCAGAGGAGTATTATTCACATTGTCAGAAAGTAAAAACAATCCAAATGTTTAACAACTAATAACGAATAAACAAAATGTGTTATGCCCAAACAATGAAATATTATTCAGTATTAGAAAGGAACAGACTAGTGATACATGAACAAATCTCAAGAACACTGTCATAAAGGAAAAAAATCAGAACAAAAGACTACTTATTTCATGATTCCATTGATATGAAATAGCCAAAAAAGGCAAAGTTAGAGAGAGAGCTATCAAATTCGTGTTTTCCTGGGATAGAAGTAGAAATGAATTGACTGCAAAGGGGCATGAGGATTCTTTGTAGGGTGATGAAAATGTTTTAAAACTGGATTTTGATGATGGATGTGCAACTGTGCATATTTACGAAAAACACTGAATTGTATATTTAAAATGCGTGAATTCTGTAATATATAAATTACATGCCATTAAAACTATTTTTTAAAAAAAGTAATGTGCTTGAAAACATGACAATTATAAAAATTTAAAAAATGTGCTTTTTACCAAATCATATCTTTGGTAAAAAAAAAAAAAAAAAAACTATGTAACTATAACTTTGCATACACACACACACACACACACACACACACACACACACACACAATATACCTCCTGCTAAAACAGCACTGCTATTCTGAAATGAAGGCTTTGGGTAGCCATCTTGTAAAAAAAAGGAAAGATTTGTGATATTGACACTGTGGTTCTTGACATAAGACCCTCAAAAAACATTTTTCCATACAGGTTTAGTAATGCCCTAACAATTATAAAATGTGAAGGGACATTTGGTAGCCTTTTATAGACTTCATTTACAAGGCAGATGCTGCTCCTTAGAAGTGTTTGCTCTGTAGCTTAATTCCATTTTACTGTACAGTATGTACTTGTTTTGGGTTGGCTGAAAATGAAGACAAAAAAAAAAAAAGACAATTTTATTTAGCTGTTTCTTTTCTTTTTCTAGGAAAGTTAAGAAAAAAATGATGTTAACCAATAAGAGACATGGGCAAAAGTTAGCAGTCCCATAGGAGGTAATGAAGTACTCTGTATTACTAATAATAATAGCTAATGTTTATTAAGTGCTTACTCTCTGCCAGGAACTGTGCTGATTTACATATGTCATCTTCTCTCATCCTCAGAATAATCCTATGATGTCATTAACAGCATTCCCATCATGCAACTAAGAAAACTGAAGTTAGTCAGTAACTTGTCTGAAGGCACAAGGTTGGTCACTGACAGCCAGGACTGCAGAGACAGGACTCCACTGTCTGATCACCACCACTGGGCCTAACTGCTGTCCACCGAATTAGTATAATTTTAATGTTGAAAATCAGGAAACTTAAAAATGTAATTTTAGAAATTGAATATTCATATTTTAAAAATGTTTTATAGGAATTTAACATATCCATGCCGATAACTCCCAAATTTCTATATTCAGTCCTGCTTGCTCAGCTGAATGACTCATATATCTAACTTCCAATCCAACTCTCCACTTGCTTGTCTAAAAGTTATTTTTAACTTAATATGTTTAAATGTCAGCTTTCTAAACCTTCTCACCCCAAAGTGTTTTCCATCTCAATAAATAACATCTACATTTATCCACTGAGGCCAAAATCTTTAGGATATGTCCTGACCGATCCTTACATCCTTGGCTGCTACTGCCCCAGTCAAAGAACCACCATATTTGCCTGGATTATCACAGTAGCTGTCTGCATTCATTGGGGGAGGTGGGCTGCATTAACAAATGGATTGAGAAACTTAAGTGGGCGTACAGGGCAGGTGAAGAGCACAAGGGCGGCACTCTTCCATGCATTCAAGGCCCCAAGCCAAAGGAGGTACTGTCATCTTCAACAAGGGACTTCTGTGTTTGCCGTGCCCAGAGGGAAAGACAGTAGGGGCAGCACAGGTGGCACACTGCCATGCCCCACCTGGATGTGGCCCACGTCGTTTCCGCTTACATGTACTGTGTAAGACCCAGTCCCACAGCCACACCAAACTGCCACGGAGCCAGGAAAGTGTGGTCTGACACATCTTCCATCCCCCCTCATTCTAACACTCTGGATCTCAGGTGATAATTCTGAAACTGAAGAAACAATTTCTCCTTTAAAAGAGTTCTTATTAAAGGCAGTGTAGTTGAAAAGAGGCAGCTCTGTAAAGGATCATCTCTAATTTCAGAGTAAAAATACCTTTTAAAGGAAGCAGCTGTGAGAGGTGCCACCTAAAACAGTAATTTCATGCTAAATCACATGATCTGTGGCAACATACATGATACTAACAGAGGTTTACTAGAATGGTATTTTCTAAAGAAGAACTTGAGGGCCTGGTTTCATTTACATGACAGGAAACAATTTGGGGAGGAATAGAAAATATATATCAAATCACAGAGAGAGAGCTCATCAATTAAAGGAGAGCTGTATTTTTTATTTTTTATTTTTTGGATGGGAGGAAAATGAAAACAAGAGCTCTAACTAAGTCTCTAGAAATCAACCAATTATCCTCACATTAAGGACAGTTTATAGTATATGTGTAAAGGGAAAAGAATTATAGTGATTTTGATTTTTATATTGAAGGGACAAAGTATTTTAGGGGATAATGGTGGTAAGAGCACCTTTTGGCTTTTGTCTGTGTCCCACGGAGAAAGTTACCAGAGTGAAGAAACTGGTAGGAAGTGGCCTCACTGGAGGCCATACAGTAAAGAAGACAAAATAGGATTCTGGGCATTAAAATTTTTTCCTACTCTGTAAATACTCCTCTTTTAACATAAAGGCTCTTTAAAGAAACAAGAAAACAAAGCATTCAGAAGAAGCTTGAAACATCATTTATGAAATAATCAAAAGAAAAAAACACCCACTCAGAAATTTTAATACAAACTTTCAACAAAGGTATCTAATTTTATTAATATTTTAAAAAGCCAATTATGAACTGGAAAGTTATTGTTTGTTAAACTGCTACACAGCCTTCTGCAAATAGAATGTTTACAAACCACTTGGAATCACTTTTCCAAAGTTTCAGTTTCTGAAGGTCAAATAACTATGTAACCGCCTAATAAAGAGGCAAAGAAGTACCTCTAAATATATCTCCCAGCTCTGATGGGCTTATATGCTGCTCCTTAGGTGAGGTATTAGCAAAGCTTATTTATTTTCATTTCCAAGGCTTTTATTTGCTCATTCCCTTGTGGTAAAGCTGATTTCCATGATGATTCCCTTCTTAATTTAATACCCTTTTTACTCATCATATAGACATAAGAATTTTCCATAAAATAATGAAATCCTTGCAAAGGAAATGAAGACAACTCGGAGAGCAAAGTAAACTAGCTCTTTTTTCAATTAATTGATCCACTGTCATATGCACGTAAGATTTTTTTTTAAACCTAGGAAAATAAGGTTAATTAACAAAAAAGCCTCACCCCTGTAGATGCTGAATTTTGTATTTTACCCATGCTGCCTTAAGTGCCTTGATTTCCCAGTAATGACCTAGTTCTCCTAATGAGGAACATTAACCCCTGGCTATAGCTGTCCGGGACTTAATTGTCAACTGCAGCTGAAATAGGGGAGTTTGCCGATCAGCAGGTATGTGGTATATTAACTCATGTCATTTCAACCCATAATAAATAAATCTGTTGCTAAGGCAACAGAAAGATCAGCTCTATCAGTATTTTCCACCCCCCCCCCCATCTCCAACTCCTGCCCCTCTTTTGGAGGAAACTGCCTTTCACACCAAGCTTAGGAAAAAAAGAAGGAAATTAACTACATGTAACCATAATTAGAAGTAACATCATTTCTCATCTTGGAAACATATCTAAATTAATAAAAAAGGACAGCAAAGAGAGAAATGCTTTTGCCTAAGATCATGATAAATTATTTCCTTCAACAGGAGATAGGCACTATGAGGTATACATCTGAGTAGGAACAAATCTGAAACATTTTGGCTCTTTGTGTTTCTGAAATTTCCCCTTCTTTTGTTTAACCAACAAATTATTCTAGCCTGAATAGTGCTGAAATAGCTAATTAGTTGCACAGCCAATAAAGACGATACAAAGGAAAAAAAAAAAACTGACATAATTTATATTAGTTATTGCTATTCTACCTTGGAATTCTTTGGTGTGATTGAGTGAAAAAAAAAAAAAAGAAAAGAAAAAGGTAATAATCTGGACACTGAACCTTAGTCTGGGTAACCTAGAAAAGCTACTGAATTTCCTTCATTTAGGATTATAAACAGGAGTTTCGAAAGTTATTTCGATGGATTGTTTAAACATGATTTACACATCTGGATTATGGCAGAAAGGTAGATAAAAAAATAGCCTACAAGAATATCCCATTCTTGTTTTCTTTTTCAGTGATAACTAAGAAATTACTTTGGTTTTAACCAGTTTGAGCCTTTCTTCTCAAATACCATAATTTTATTGAATACTTTTCTATCGCCCTCTATTAAAATAAATTATTCCATTTTAACAAAGTCCTGAAGGATTTGTATTTACAACTCCTATAAAGATATTTCATTTAAAAAACAAAACAAAATAAACAAAACATATGTTTTGTGAAAGCAGTGCTGATCTTATGACTATCTCTATTTGTCATTTGATTAATTGAATTCCTCTATATGTTCACTGTCTTTCTTCCCAGGATGAAAAACTTGTACTCAGCTGGACTTATTGAGCATGTAAGAGTCAGTCACCAAAGAATCACTCCATCAATACTAAGTAATATCAACTGAGGATCCCCAAACAAACAAACAAAAGTTTCTGCCTCTATCTTGGAAGACCTTAGTTAGGATCTAAGCCAAATGACACCATTTAAAACACAGAATGAGTAGGGCTAGAAAACAGTGTGGAACTGTAAAGTTTCATTACACATATATGAGGTGTCTTGGATTGCACGGTGCCCTTGGTGCAGGCAAATTCACAGTCAGGAGAATTAACACAGAACTACAATTTAAATCAGGGCAGATATCTGTGGAAGGCAGAGGATTTCAGGGCATTTCTAAAGAAACATAATTGTAACTATCATCACTGAAAGATAGAAAATGCTATACATTAAGAGCAACAGGAGGGATATTAGTCCTGAAAAATGGAGGAAGAATGGGCTAAATAGAGGTCAGGTCAACAGGAATGATGTAGAGAAAGGGTTAGTGACTAGGAAGGAGAAGTATATTTAAACAGATACAATTGCATATACGGCATATCTGTAATGAAGAGGTAAATAATATCTCTACCGACTCACCCATCCATCCACCCACCTTCCATCCATATCACCTAGCTAACTACTTCCCAGCTCACTCATCCATGATCTCTTTTAAGTGAATAAGTCTGGTACAAGGATTCGGACAAGTGTATGATGGAAAGAAGCAAAGGCAGCAAAGGGGGTAAAGATGACTATTATACACATACCACAATCAAACACCATCTTTTGCAGCAATTAGTATATTTAAGAAATCAGTCAAGTTTAGAGAACCTTTTAACTCTATTAAGCAGGAAAGGGTAACGAGAGTTTTAGTTTATGATATTTTAGAAAAAATAAAACTGAGATAGTAATGTCTATAGGTGGGAGTTTTTTATTCTGATATGGTGTCTTAGAAAATTAAAAAATAGCCCACAAAGCATTGAGAAACTAAATGTTGAATCTCTGTTTTTTTTTTCATATATTTAATGGTTTGGAAAATAGACTGCAAGACATAAATGGATGAAATTTTGGAAATTATAAATGATATTTTAGTTAAGACTAATTTTTTTGGCTATGAATTTCCCAGAGTTTATCTTCTTACTAATTAAGAATCCTGAAATAGGTTTCCAGAGTTTCATGTGATAAATCATGTTAGAAGACAAAATAAAACTATTTGGTGATATAATATACAGTAATTTAAACCAGGTATTTGACTAAAGCTTTTCAAAGATTCTAGTAAAATCCTGTAGACATTTTTGCTTTTTAAATGAAAACAAAACAACTCCTCCCTCCCCTCAAAAATAAGGCAACAAACACCAAAAACAAACAAGCAAACAAACAAACAGAAACACTTCTAAGCAATCAATTAGAATCTTGTTATTCATGTGAGCTTTGACTATCCCATGCATAAATATAGAACTGGTCAGACCAGCGATTTTCAGCCTTTTTCATCTCATGGCGCATAAACTAATTACTAAAATTCTGTGGATTACCGAAAAATACATTATATTTTTTGCCAATCTAACAAAAAATAGGTATAACTTTGATCCTTTCACAGCAGTGGCTACTGTTGTGTTGGCTGTTGTCACTGTTTTATTTGACAATCTGAGGGAAAAGAGGTCAGCGCCCCTGAAATAGTCAGGGTACTGCGTGTTTTAAGCATTCTTGTGGCACAATGGATGAAAATCACTGGGTTAGGTGACCTCTTTCAAAAAGCAGTTACCCATTATTTCCAGTCCATCTTAAATGAGCTCCCTCACTTGTAATTACAGGGCAGTCACTCCGTACACTGAAGATGCTGAACTGTGAAAGTGCACAGGGCTACCAAAGCATGGATGGGATCCTCTTTACAGATGAGGACAAGTAAGGCGGCTCTCACAGGTCAGAGGAAGCTTTGGTGAAGTGTGTTGAGAGGCAGGAGACCAGACCTCATGGTCATCTTTTCTGGAACTATAATTCTGTGAGGATCATTTCTCCCTTAGAGAAACAGATTTATACATAACACTGAAATGGAACAGAGAACACTGGTGTCCCTTTGCCTCTCTGTTCACATCCTGCTATGGCTCCCGCAGGCTGCTCTCTAAAAGCGTTCTGTTCCCAGGTAATGACAGTAAAGCCTAAAGAAATTAAGACAATCTACTCACCATTTTTTTCCAAGTTATGTGTGCAAAAGAAAACCAAGATAAGTTACTTTGGCCTGAAAAGCATATCATCCAATCATCTAACACACATCCGTTCAGAAGGCAGTCATCAATTTTGTTTTCAAAGCTGTATTTTCAAACCTCAGAGTCAAAGGATGAAGAAAAAGGTAATTTATTTTACTCTCAAGTAATAATGCATAATTTTCCATTTTATATCATTTGTTTTCAGTTAGAAATCTCCAAAGTTTCTAAAAATAGAGCCTGCCAATTCCTTTAATATTATAATATATGATTTACCTAAGTATGCTTCAAATCTGTCTTTATTTCTCAATGATTGGAGCTTTTCTTTTCCAAATTTACACTGTTAACCACAATCAGTATTGCATAAATTGTTTTTTTGTTTCTTTATGGAAAATACTGCAAATATCATATACAGTAGTCCCTCTATATATTGTGGTTCACTTATCGCGGGATTTTTAAAAATATTACATTTAATTACTTATCATGGATTTTTCACTATATTGTGGGATTTTGCGGTACTGTATATGTATGTTGTTAAAGTTATGTAGGTTTAAGAGTGTAGAATACGTTTAAGAAATAAGCAGTGTTTATAAAAGTGTGGAAAAGGTTAATACGGGAGTGGGGAGGTTAATAAGGGACTGGGAATGGTTTATAAGTGTGTGGGAAGGGTTTATAAAGCCTTAAAAATATATATAAATACTAAAATAAATGTAAGGTTCCTACTTTGCGGATTTTCACCTATCGCGAGGTGGGGGTGGGGTTCTAGAACATAATACCCACAATAAGTGAGGGAATACTGTAGTTCATAAATAGTCATTCCCCTCTGAGTGAAAAGCTCTGACGATTTCCTCACATTCCAAGTGATGAGGTAATGGTGGAGCTTATACCTGTACTATCACCATTTCAAACTCCTCAATATGCCTCACAGCCCACTCCCACCTCAGTTTTCTTAACCAGAATACACTCACTTATGGGCTACTCATAGGGGCTTTCAGATCAGGATAGAAGTTCTTATATCATACATCTCTCTCCTATGGCTTCTTGACTTACTGAGCCCATGTTGAGGCAAATCCTGTTTGGTCTGAGAAAGTTTTCTTATACACGATGTACACCTGTTTGCTATCAATTGCTAAATCTAAATGTTAATATTATAGCATTTCTTGGCAAGAAAAATTAGTCGAAGAGAACTAAAACTCAGGCAATTTCAATGACTGATGGCAGACAGCTTTACATATGTCATTATCAGTTCTACCCGACAGTCATTCTCAAAGGGTAGTCTGTGAATTCCTGGGGGTATTCAGGACTCACAGAGTCTGCAAGTCAAACTATTTTCATAATAATACTAAGATGTAATTTGCCTTTTCCACTGCGTTGACATACGTCATGTCCATGAAAATGCCCTGACGAGTAAAACTGCTCTTGCCTTAGTGTGATTCGAGGCCATGGCACCAAACTGAACTAGCAGCCACTGTATCCTTAACCACCTGCATTAACAGTGTAAGAAAAAAAAAAGTCAGTTTCATTTAAGAAGGTCATTGAAGAAGCATTAAAATTACCAATCTCACTAAATTTCATCTCTTCAAGAGGCTTATTCTGTGTCATATAATTGGAAACACACATTAAATACCCTTGGCATACCAAGGTACACGGGCTGTCTTGAGGAAAGTATTTATGTGATTATTTGAGTAGTAAGCTAAAATCGTTTGCCGTTTTCTTGAAACGCCGATCTTACTTAAAAGAACAACTGACAGACAAACCATGGTTAATCAGACTTGGGCATTAGGCAGGCATTTCCTCAAATACGAATCATGTGAACCTATCACTTCAAGAAAAATATTTGTTGCAATGAGCATAAAAAGTCATTGAGTGGTTTCAGCTAAACTTGAAAAACTGGTACTTGTCAAGTTCCAGTGTAGTATCAAAGAAGAATACCTACAATAATCCGAAACTGTCATTAAAACACTTCTTCTTTTCCCAACTCTATCTCTTTGTGAGGCAGAATTTCGTTCATAAACGTCCACCAAAATGACATATTGAAACAGATTGACTACTTAAGCAAATATAAAAATCCAACTCTTTTCTACTTAGATATAAGAGATTTACAAAAATGTAAAATAATGTCACCCTTATCTCTAGTTCTTTGTTTTGTAAAATATAGTTATTTTTCACAAAAATACATTAACATTAACATGTATTTGGTTCTTTGTTGTTACTTTTAAATGATAAAACGTAGATTTAAAAACTTTTTCCTGTTTTTCCTGTTTTAATTTCTAATATACAGTAAATACTGATAGGTATAACCCCAATTAGGAAAAGTTTTTGGGTGTCCCAATAATTTTTAAGAGTGTGTAGGAGAGCCCTGGTCAGGTAGATCAATGAGTTGGAGCATTGTCCTGATTTGTCAATTTTGCGAGTTCAATCCCCAGGGCACATACAAAAATCAACCACTGAATACATAAATAAGTGCAAAAACAAATCAATGTTTTTCTCTCTCTAAAATCAATAAATTAAAAAAACAAACAAACAGGAGCCCTGGTTGGTGTGGCTCAATGGATTGAGCACCGGCCTGTGAACCAAAGTGTCACTGGTTCAATTCCCAGAGAGGGCACATGCTTGGGTTGCAGGCCAGGTCCCCAGTAAGGGATGCATGAGGTGCAACCACACATTGACATTTCTCTTCATCTCTTTCTCCCTCCCCTCACTTGTCAAAAAATAAATAAATAAAGTCTAAAAAACAAACAAACATAAAAAAATAAAAATAAAATAAAAACAGTCTTGGGATCAAAAAGTTTGAGGACCATAGCCTTTAGAGTGCTTTCAATGTCTTATACAATTATTTTTTCTGTCCCTCCAGCAGTATATCTTTTGTGCCCATTGTAATAAAAAGGACATTTGCATAAAGGTTGGCACTAGTACAATGTTATAATATTTATATAATGTTTGGA